>NC_141888.1:64465-256630 GCF_030686135.1 Camelina sativa | reverse complement strand
TTTGCAGTGAGAACTGATTTATTTTATAATTGTGTTTAGAGTTCAAGAACGGTGCTTAATTATTTAATCATGCTTGTTTAATTAATTAATCTGATTTTCCATGATTTCCTGATAATTTCCCTAGGCCTAGCGTTTAATCTTTCTGAATTTTACAACTTTTTATTTTTTGTTCTGCATTTCTTTTAAATTAATATTTTTGGTTTAGCATAATTAAAAGATTATTAAATCTATTGTGTGAACTAGAGTCTCTGTGGATTCGATCCCTAAGTAATACAATTGACCTCTTAATTTGAGAGAGTAGCTCTAGGGTAAATTTGAGCATATCATGAATCCAAACCCAAACAATATGAAAATTCATTTCTTGTTTTCTATTTTTTTTTTTTTTTTTTGTTCTCAACATCAACTTATCATTAACCAAAGAGTTACAACCAAATCAAAGACACATTACATTCACCTCTATAGACTTGGACCCCAAACAAATGCAATGGTTGATCAAGTACAACCCTGGAACACTAGGCAGATCCAACACTATCCAATCAAGAACCATTGCATTTTTTAACCACAGTGAGATAGATAACACTCCACAACTCGGAATGAAATCATCTCTTAAACCACCTAAATTAACCTAATGACACGAAAACAAATACTAACACAGAGAAGGCCAAAACTAATACTGAAAAGGTCAAATCCCAGCTATGAGAGCCTCTTGATCGACATGAAGAACTTGTCCCAAAGCTTCAACACCCAAAAGCGCATCAACATAAGAGCTTGGTCTCTCTGGCTTTCACTGTTCCGGTCCTAAACCTAAAACGGACAATATATCCGACTGAAACTGACCAAGAGACGTGAAACAAAACCGGCAAGATAGATGATTCTCCGAACTAACCATATAATAACCAGAATGCTAATCATCCAAAGATTAAAACTTGAGGCACAAATTAGCATATCATCACCTAACAGTGCAAATTTTAAGAGCTACATCACATCCGCTGAGTTTCGAGGCACACCTTGGTTGGACTGAAAACCAAACGACACCGTCGTGGACTGACACTGCTCCTTGCTTCAAGACACCGCCGTGGTTGGAATGAGGGTTAAGGTCTGAAGAAAACCTCAAGCCCGACCGCTGAAGCTCTCATAGAGAAGCTTTATCCCGCATTGCTCACCGAAGCCAACAAACCGCCAGAGACAAAATGGCAAGCGAAATCGCCAACCCAGATCCACCGGATCTGACCAAAGATTCGACGCTGACCTTCAACGTCTGCACCAAAGCCTTCACCAGCAACCACCTCCCGACGGAGCTTCGCTTCACACACCGAGATATCGCCGGAACCACCACATCGAGAAACACCCAACCAACGGCGAGAGGATAGCAAGGAACGGGAAAACATGAAAGAAACTACAAATAGAAAACTCAGACGGAACCCTCTCCTGCCCCGGAAGGGCAACCGGAGAGGCGGAGCGAACGGCGGCGACTCTTCCTCTCTCTCAAGTGTCTCTCCCTTTTTATATGAACAAAACAAGAGTTTACTACTACGGTTTTTCTTTTTCTTTTAAGCTCCTTTACCCATTTTCTCTTCTCTCTCCTCTCTCCTCTCTCCTCTCTCGATTTCAATATTTGTATATCTTCCCTTTTCAAATTTTTTTTCTCTCTCTATTCTTTAGTTTATCTTACAGTTTCTTTTTAAAAATCTCTAATTTTTCTGACAGCACAATAATTAAATATTTATAGTGGACAAACTTAATAAAGAACAATATTTTAAATTTGTCTATCAACAAACTACCTATTATTTTTTTTCCATTAAAAGATATATAATTTTTTGTTAGAAATAAAAGATATATAATTTTTTTGTTATAAATAATAAAAGCATTGACACTCATTTATTTGCCAATCACATATTCCCTATACATTAATAGAGAAACATTCTCATAAAAAAACTGAGGTATCGCGCTTACAGAGCTTCTGTACCATTTTAATAAATGTTTTATATCTCATTATTATTTACATAAAAGATTTAAATGTTCTATGAGTTAATGGTTTTCTATTATTTTTTAAAAAATAAAAGATTTAATTAACTATTAAAATTTGAAAATGTATTTAGTTATCACCTACATAACCTAGTTAATTATTAAAAGTAATACATTTCACAAAAATTTAGAAACCATTTATTTAATTTTTTGAAATGCTAAAGTTATTTTCCTATTTTTAAAAAATCTGATAACTATTCAACTATATTTAAAAAAAAAATAATTGAATAAATTATCACAATAATGAAAAAAAGTAAATCACATACTACAAACAATTTAAAATTATTCACCTATTTAACTTTTTGAAACGCAAAACTTATTCTCCGGTTTTAAAAAAAATCTGATAACTATTCAGATATTAAAAGTTAATTATCACAATATAATCTTAAAAATAAATAACATTTCACAAAAAAAAAAATCTGCTCGCCAATTTAAATTTTTGAAAAACAAAAAATTTGTGTCCTATTTAAAAATTCTAATGACTATTTAAATATATGTGACCCAGCAATCTTAATATGGTAGCCAAGTTATTGAATTTTTAAAAACCCTATACAATCAATTTTCCTATAAGTTTTCACCAGAACTACACTTTTGATTAATTACCACTTTTAATACATTTTCTCATTGCATGTTTACACTTAAAATTAGTTTAAATTAGATTGATTAGTCTAAAAAATATTGCTTTATCTATTTAGTGGCATAATGATGTAGATAACAATGTGAAACATAAAAGATTTGAATTTGATTTTAGAAATATAAAGACATCAAAACTTTCTCCACCATGGTGAACATTTCACGTTTAAATAGTTCACAGGTGAAACATATTTAAAAAAAATAAACGCAAACTGGAATAAACAAAAAATAAACTTTACTTACAGATTTTGTTTTACACAAACAAATCTTTAAATTTCTATATTATTCATAATATTTATTTGAATCGATTTATCCCGCACTATGTGCGGGTTGGTACCTAGTTTTGCTTTTATTTTACATAAAAACTTTGAAAGCCACTTTTTTCTTCTCTTCTTTATTTCTTTTGTCAACATAAAAAATATATTTGAAAGCTCTACACAATTTTATATGGACAATTGGAAAGAAATTTTATTTACTATATTTCTTTTGCAAAAAATACCCTCTCTTGTTGTCTATTTACATTACTATCATTTTCAATATACAAAATGACTAAATTCTAAACCTTAGGCCATATTTATCGGTAGATCACATGGGGTGATCTAAGCCCATATTAAAATCAAATTAATTGAACAGTGGCCATAAGATCGGCCCAACTGATCTTAGATCAGTTCTTGTCTTGATCTAAAGGTGAAGTGTCACACGGAAAGCTCGGTTTCAATTTTTTTTTACTTCGACATTTCTTTTTCTTCTTCTCTCGCAACTGGTGACAGGGCGAAACGGCGAGAGATTTGTGTTCCCATCACTGTCGTCTCCTCTGTCTCATTCCGGCCATTGAAACACCCAGTCGACCGATCTCCACGTCTCCTCTGTTGTTGTAAGCTTGCAGTAGCTTGGAGATCAAGCTGAGTATATTTAGGAGGATCTAAATATACATATCAAATGTTAGTTTTACTTTTCTTTAGGAGTCATCTAAAGTTAATTTTCCTAAAGTGTTTTGGAAATATAGTTTATATATAAGGAGGTGCTAAGGTGTAGCACAACTTATGAGATTGAGAGCTTTAGTTTTAAGAAGTTTTCTAAAGCAATAAACGAGAGTTATTCGTTAATCTTTGTGTTTGATTCAATATTTGGTATCAGAGCTTTATTGAATCTCTACACAACTCGTATTCTTTCTCTTCCGTTTGTGACAAAGCAACAAAATCGGGTCAAGAAAGATGGGAGACATTGTTGCTATGACGTCCGTGCCTAAGGAGACTGGTACCTCGCCCCTCCAATGTCCGATGCTCACCACCACTAACTACACGGTGTGGGCCATGAAGATGACGGTCATGCTCAAGGTGAACAGAGTATGGGAGACGATCGAAACAGGGGAAGCCGAAGATGATAAGATTGATTTGGCCAAAGCTCTGTTGTTTCAATCTATTCCGGAGACGCTGACCTTACAAGTTGGTAATCTCGCTACTCCTAAGGAACTTTGGAATGCAATCAAGTCACGCTACATCGGAGCTGAGAGAGTTAAGGAGGCAAGACTGCAAACTCTGATGTCGGACTTTGAGAGATTGAAGATGAAATCTACAGATACAATTGATGACTTTGTGGGAAAGTTATCAGAACTTGCGTCAAAATCTGGTGCTTTGGGTGTGACCATAGAAGAACCGAAGCTAGTCAAAAAATTCTTGAACAGCTTGCCGAGGAAGAAATATATTCATATTATTACAGCCTTGGAGCAAGTTCTCGATCTTAACAAGACAAGTTTTATGGACATCATTGGTCGACTAAAGACATACGAAGAGAGGATTCGTGATGAGGAGGAACAAGAGGATGATCAAACAAAGCTTATGTATGCTAACTACCAAGAGGGTTATGACCAAAGACGTGGAAGAGGTACCAGAGGGGGACGATTCTCAGGACGAGGTCGTAATAAATATCAGAACAGAGACAAATCCTCAATTGTTTGCTACCGGTGTGACAAGAATGGTCACTATGCTTCTAACTGTCCGGACAGGCTACTTAAGCTTCAAGAGATTCACGACGGAGCTGAATCTGATACTCAAGATGCGGAGGAGTTGTTAATGCATGAGGTGGGGTTTCTCAATGAGAAGAAGGTCCAGCCACACATTTATGAAACAAAATCGGAGGGAGATAATGTTTGGTATCTCGACAACGGAGCCAGTAACCATATGACTGGAAACCGAAACTACTTCACCAAACTTGATGAAACAGTCACAGGGAAGGTAAGATTCGGTGACGACTCACGAGTCGACATCAAAGGGAGAGGTTCTATTCTCTTTATCACCAAGTCTGGTGATAAAAAGATTCTGGCTCAAGTCTACTGGATACCGGATCTTAAGAGTAATATCCTCAGTCTTGGACAAGCTACGGAGACAGGATGTGAAGTTCGAATGAAGGAGGATTATCTCACGCTGCATGATCGTGATGGAAGGCTCTTAGTAAAAGCAAACAGATCGCAGAACAGACTCTACAAGGTTCGTATGGAAGCGGATAGCAAGTGCTTGCAAGTCAGAGAAGCTGATATTTCTACTAGGTGGCATGAAAGACTGGGCCATATCAATCTTAAAACTTTGGAATCAATGGTGAAAAAGGAGTTAGTTGTTGGAGTGCCAAACATGAGTGTTGTTAAGGAGACATGTGCATCATGCTTACTTGGGAAGCAAACGAGAAAGATATTCCCAAAGGAAACCACTTTTAGAGCTGACAAACCACTTGATTTGATCCATGGAGATCTCTGTGGCCCTATCACACCTGCAACAGCTGCACAAAATAAGTATATATTTGTGCTTATCGATGATCACTCTCGATACATGTGGTCTATGCTTCTAAAGGATAAAAGTGATGCGTACAATGCTTTTAAAAGATTCAAAGCTCTCGCTGAACAAGAGATTGGAACGAGAATTAAGGTGTTTCGAACAGATAGGGGGGTGAGTTTGTGTCCTCTGAGTTTATGCAGTTTTGTGAAGAGTCTGGGATTCAACATCACTTGACTGCTCCTTACTCGCCACAACAGAACGGTGTAGTGGAAAGAAGAAACAAAACCCTGCTTGAGATGACGAGAAGCATCTTAAAACACATGGATGTTCCTAATTATCTTTGGGGAGAGGCAGTGAGACACTCTACTTATTTGATTAACAGGGTTGCTATAAGATCTTTGAATGATAAGACACCATACGAGATGTTTAAGGGCAAGAAACCAAACTTGGAACATTTGAGGGTCTTTGGATGTATCGGCTATGCTAGGGTGGAATCGCAGCATCTCAAGAAGTTGGATTATAGGTCTCGAGCATTGGTGCATCTTGGAACAGAACCTGGAAGTAAAGCTTATCGATTGTTGAACCCATCAACACGGAGAATAACAGTAAGCAGAGATGTAATCTTTGACGAAGTGAAAAAATGGAGCTGGAGTGATTCACGTGATGAAACAGAGATTCGAGGATCATTTGTTGTAAGTTTTGGAGATTTTGGGAATAATGGTCTGAAGGAAGTCGTACCAGAATGCGAACAAGATCATGATCATGATTCTGCAGTCGAACAAGATCACGATTCGAAGATGAGACTTTGAAAGAGATTCCTCAAGAGCAAGAGTCGGAACAAGATCAACTTGTGTTAAGAAGATCAACAAGACCAAGTGTAAAGCCAAGCTATCTTAATGACTATGTGCTCTTAGCAGAAGAAGGAGAACGTCTTCTGTTATCTTTGAATGATGAACCAAGGTTCTATGAAGAAGCAAAAGAACTTGCAGTATGGAGAGAAGCTTGTATTGAGGAACTAAGCTCGATTGAAAGGAACAAAACATGGAATTTGGTGGAGTTACCAAACGGTGCCAAGCCAATTGGGCTGAAATGGGTGTTTAAGATCAAACGCAATTCAGATGGCAGCATTAATAAGTATAAAGCAAGGTTAGTTGCAAAAGGATATGTGCAGAAACATGGAATCGATTTCGACGAAGTCTTTGCTCCGGTAGCACGTATCGAGACAATTCGTTTCATCATTGCCTTGGCTGCTTCTAGAGGATGGGAAGTGCACCATCTAGATGTAAAAACGGCTTTCTTACATGGGGAACTTAGAGAAGAAGTTTTCGTTTCTCAGCCGGAAGGTTTCACGAAGGAAGGAAGTGAAGGAATGGTGTATAAGCTCCATAAAGCACTTTATGGACTGCGTCAAGCTCCACGGGCTTGGAATCACAAGCTTAATCAGATTCTAAAGGAATTAAACTTTGTGAGATACGCCAAGGAACCTGCTCTCTATCGAAGACAAGAAAAGGAGCATGTGTTGATTGTTGCGGTTTATGTAGATGATCTTCTCGTCACCGGTAGCAGCTTGAATCTGGCTCATGAGTTCAAACAGGGAATGTCGTCCAAATTTGAAATGAGCGACCTTGGGAGATTGACATACTATCTTGGTATTGAAGTCTTACAAGAGGACAGTGGAATCACGTTGAAACAGAGCAGATATGCAGAAAGAATTCTCGAAGAGACTGGTATGAGTGAGTGCAATGCTGTGCAGGTTCCAATGGATTCAGGCTTGAAACTCTCCAAAGGTGTGGGTGATCAGTCCATTGACGAAAGTGAATATAGAAGAAATATTGGTTGTCTCCGATACTTGCTTCATACCCGACCTGATCTCTCTTTTGCTGTTGGAATCTTGAGTCGCTATATGCATAATCCAAAACAATGTCATGGTGTGGTCTTGAAACATGTGTTGAGATACTTACAAGGGACTTCAGGTTACGGTCTCACGTTTAAAAGAGGAAGCAGCTCCGGTTTAGTTGGTTATTGTGATAGTAGTCACAATATAGATGAAGATGATGGCAAGAGCACAAGTGGTCACATTTTCTACCTTAATGACTGCCCGATTACTTGGTGTTCACAAATTCGATTTCACAATTTCAGCAGGAACTGGTCAAAATCAGTTTCGAGGAATTCGGGAATATAAAAACCGACAAAACATAACCTTAAGAATCCTTAAGAATTGGGCCTAACTAAACGGACCCACAAATCCCTTTTCTTTCCTCGACATATTTTTTTTCTTCTTTTCTTGATAAGTTCATGGTTTAAATGGGCAATATTAAAAAGTTCATAGTTTAAATGACATTTTTCAAATTAAAACTTTCATTAAAACGATATCGTTTTGTCAATAACGGAGTGATTAACGACATAGTAACGTTTTGATAGGTCTCAGAAACAGAACAAGAACGTAAAGCAGAACACAAGTGTTTGGGCAATTAAGATTGCCTCTTTTTGGCTTTTTCATTATCTTAAATAGAACGATGAAACAAAGAGATGGAGTTACGACTCCTACAAACTAGGAAATGGGAGAGTGTAAAGCTGGTTCTTCAATCTCAGGGAAACCACACCTTTCTCATTATTGACTTGAACTGAAGCAAAAAGACTTATTCAAAACACAAACCGTTGTTAATTCAAATACTTCCGGTTTGGAATCTACCTTCGGTTAGACTTCCTCCTCGTAACCGGTTCTGCAACTCCATCATTACTCCCTTCCCCAAAATGAAACTTGTCCTCAAGATTCACATCAGGTAAACTCCGCTGCAACTGATCACAGTCCTCCCAAGTAGCATCCTCCTGCGGCAGCCCTTTCCACAAAACTAACACTTCCTGTCGTTGGTGACCATCAACAGCCACAGTGCGTGAGTCCAAAAGAATGTCGGGCTGTAGACGCAAAGCTCCACTTGCACGTAAGGGTGGCAATGTATCAGACGTAGGCGTATGATCTCCCACTCGCTGCTTTAACAGGGAAACATGAAAAACAGAGTGGACCCGAGTGCCTTCAGGTAACTGTAAGCGGTAAGCGACAGGTCCCACCTTCTCAAGAATCTGAAACGGACCGTAGAACCTTGTTGACAGCTTCTGAGATGTCCGCCGGAAGATGGACTGTTGTCGATATGGTTGTAGGCGCAGGAAAACCCAGTCTCCAACAGCAAATGAGACATCACGTCGCTTCTTGTCCGCTAACTGTTTCATGCGATTCGCAGCTGAATGCAAATGACGCTTAAGATCCTCTAGCAGCTCATCTCGGGCTGCTAACTGTTCATCCAACTCCTGAATCTCTGAAGACCCCAACTCATAACCGACCAGTGGTGGTGGGTCTCGACCATACACGGCCTTGAAAGGTGACATTCCAATGGAAGAATGATAGGTGGTGTTGTACCAATACTCTATCCATGGCAACATAAAACTCCATTGCTTGGGTCGCTCATGAACAAAACAACGCAAGAACTGCTCCACACAACGATTGATCACCTCCGTTTGCCCATCTGATTGAGGATGATAGGCAGACGACATACACAGTTTCGTACCAGACAGTTTCCAAAGATCACGCCAAAACCCACTTGTAAACACTGGATCACGGTCACTGAAAATAGTCTTTGGCATCCCATGAAGCTTCACCACATTCTCAATAAACTTAGCAGCCACCAGCTTCGACGTGTACGGATGAGACAAAGGTATGAGATGGGCTGCCTTGGACAGTCGATCTACCACCACCATAATCGAAGTATGTTTATCAGACGAAGGCAACCCGTCAATGAAGTCCATCGACAGATCCTCCCATACCTTGTTAGGAATCGGTAGTGGCTGAAGAAGACCAGCAGGAACGAGACTAGCTGATTTAGCCCGTTGGCACACCTCGCAAGCAGAGACATAGTCCTGAACAAAACGATGCATCGCTGGCCAATAGAAAAGTTGAGCCAAGCGTTTGAACGTTCGTAGAACTCCCGAATGACCACCCATGGGAGAGTCGTGATACTCTTGAAGCAAGGATTTCACAATAGTAGAAGAAGGCAGAACTACAACTCTGTTTTTAAAACATACCAGTCCATTGCGACGCGCATAGGGTTGACCCGGAGTGGAGTCCGCTAGCTTTCCCACCCTGAGCAAATACGCATCAGTCTTTTGCAGTTGTCGCAACTCTTCCCATAAGGTCGCCTGCTGACTGCCTACAGTATGGAGACATGGACTCTGGGCACGACGAGAGAGAGCATCAGCAGCTGTGTTTGTTGGTCCAGGCTTATAAGTAATCTCGTAATCATACCCAACCAACTTGCCCATCCACTTCTGTTGCTCCGGAGTAAGAATGCGCTGTTCCAAGAGATAACGCAAACTCTTCTGATCTGTTTGGATAGTAAAACGTCGTGCCAACAGGTAAGGTCGCCAAATCCGAACAGCAACGACAATTGCAAGCATCTCTCGCGCGTATGTTGACCAATTCTGTTTTGCCACTCCGAGAGAGCGACTCATGAAAGCTATTGGACGCCCGTTTTGAGTAAGCACCGCTCCGATTCCATCACCTGACGCATCGGTCTGAATGATAAACGGGATTGAGAAATCAGGCAGAGCCAACGTCGGTGTTGTTGTCAATGCCGTTTTGAGTCCGGCAAACGCAGTCTCCGCTTCACGCCCCCAAACAAATTTCCCTTTTTTTAGCAAGTTGGTGAGCGGTCTTGCCAATACTCCATAGTCTTTGACAAACTTGCGGTAATATCCCGTGAGACCCAAAAACCCCCGCAACTCAGTAATTGTAGTCGGGGCTGGCCAGTCAGTCATGGCTTGAATCTTGGCTTGGTCCACCTTAACACCGTCTCCCGAAATAATGTGTCCCAAGTATTCCAATTCGCTCCTCCCAAACTCGCACTTCTTCCTTTTAACGAACAAACCATTATCTTGGAGGATCTGCATGACAATGCGAACATGTTCGACATGTTCCGCCTCTGTACGACTGTAGACGAGTATATCGTCGAAGAACACCAACACAAACTTGCGTAAGAAGCGCCGGAATATGGAATTCATCAAAGCTTGGAAGGTCGATGGTGCATTGCAAAGCCCAAAAGGCATGACCAGATACTCGTAATGTCCGTTGTGTGTCCGAAATGTTGTCTTTGGAATGTCTGGCTCATGAACACGTACCTGATGATACCCCGCAGTAAGGTCTAGTTTCGTGAATATCACCGCACCGTGTAACTCATCCAGTATATCCTCCACCGTAGGAATGGGAAAACGATCCTTGACTGTAGCCGCATTAAGGGCTCTGTAGTCGGTACAGAATCGCCACAATCCATCTTTTTTCTTAACGAGTAGCACCGGCGACGAAAAGGGGCTAGAGCTTGGTCGCACCAGTCCAGCATCCAGCATCGCCTGCACTTGCTTTTCGATCTCCTCCTTCTGAAAGTGGGCATAATGATATGGCCGAACATTGACAGGATCCGACCCCTCTTTGAGTGTAATGTGATGCTCAATATCTCGACTAGGCGGCAGGGTTGTTGGAGGTTGAAACACCGCTTCAAACTGTCCCAATATTCGCCGCAGGTCGTCTGATATTCGCTGCTGTGAATCGGCTTCTCCCTCCATCGTCTGAATCGTAAGAGCAAAAATCGACTGGCCCTCTCTCGCTTCTCTCTCCACTTCTTCGGATGGGGCTTTTCCAATGGGCTTTTTTCGCAGTCCATTAACTTCAATCTCCTTGGCAGCCCATTTGAATTTCATAGATTGGGCTTTCCAATCACAGATTATCGGCCCCAATGTCTCCAACCAGCTGACCCCCAGAACGACGTCGAGCCCTGAGAGAGGAAGTCCATAGAAATCGACGACAAAAGCTTCACCGGCTAGCTCCATGGTTATCTGCCGGTAGGCGCCCCTACACCGCAATGGGTGACCATCAGCTACCCGGACGTTGAACGGGGTTGTTGGTGTCAATTTCAACCCCAATCGATTAGCTTCTCTTTCTCCGATGAAGTTATGTGTCGCTCCACTATCTATTAGGGCTACCAGTTTCCGCTGATTAATCTCGATGCCAACCCTTAATGTCTTCAGCGAACCCCAACCAGTGAGAGATTGTAATGATATCTCCGGTTCCACTGTCTCGTGGGTGTCCATGAATTCCTCGTCCTCATCAACATCATCTTCTCCTTCCATGAGTAATAACTGAGATTTCTTGCACTTGTGCCCAGGGGTGTAGCGCTCATCGCAGCTGAAACACAGACCCATACTTCTTTTTCGTTTGAGCTCCTCCCAACTTAGCTTCTTCGGTGTTGCCATTGGTGAATTTCTTGAGGGGCTCAGATTTGATGGGGATGAATTCAATAGAGTCGTTCTAGGGCTAGACGAAACAGTAGCGGTGTATGATCTTGGCTGGAACACCTTCTTTTGCCGCTGCAATTCGTCACTGAGCCTTGCAAGTCTAATGACGTCTTTCAGTGTCGTTGGTGAGAACATTTGAACATGATTGGCAATGGCATCGTTCAGTCCTCCCAAGAAGGTTCCCACAAGAGCCTCCTCCGACCAATTGCTCACCTTATTTTGTAACCTCTCGAACTCCCTCTGGTAATCACGCAGTGTCCCGGTCTGCCGTATCTTCGACAACGCAGCATGAAAATTCTCTCCTTCGGTGGGTCTGAATCGAATCCGCATCTCCTCTTCAAATACCTCCCAGTTAGTGTGGAGAGGGTTGAGGCCGAGTTTCTTAGCGGTAGCCTGCCACCACTCATTAGCTTCTTCAGTGAGGTGGTAAGATGCAAAACTAACCTTCTGCTCTTCAGGAATCTCTTGATAAGCAAAGTACTGCTTAGCCTTGCTTATCCATTCTGTGGGATCTCCCCCATTAAAACGAGGAAGGTCCAGCTTGACATGACGATGTTGAGCTTGATTGGGCTGCTCGTAACGTTGAATCCCACCGCCCCGATGGGTACTCATCGCTGTCCCTCCTCCCCCAGCACAAAGTTGATTGACCAGATCTTTCATTTGTTCCACGGAGTCTTGTAGGGAACGTTGGAAAGAGGTCTCTATACTCATCAGCTTCTCATCAAAGGCAACTTCCATGCCCTTGAATTTATCGATCATGCCGCTGGTGGCCTTCTGCAGGTCATCCTGCACCAGACCGAGGCTGGACTCCAGAGCGTCAAGCCTCTCTTTGTTAGACATTGAGTCCTCCGTCGAAACCTTCGTCACAGGCTTCTTACTGGAGTTTCTGGTGGTAACGGGTGAAATGATGACGTATGAGTGATGGGTGTTTGATGAAAACACAGGAAAGAGCCCCGCTCTGATACCAAAATGATAGGTCTCAGAAACAGAACAAGAACGTAAAGCAGAACACAAGTGTTTGGGCAATTAAGATTGCCTCTTTTTGGCTTTTTCATTATCTTAAATAGAACGATGAAACAAAGAGATGGAGTTACGACTCCTACAAACTAGGAAATGGGAGAGTGGAAAGCTGGTTCCTCAATCTCAGGGAAACCACACCTTTCTCGTTATTGACTTGAACTGAAGCAAAAAGACTTATTCAAAACACAAACCGTTGTTAATTCAAATACTTCCGGTTTGGAATCTGCCTTCGGTTAGACTTCCTCCTCGTAACCGGTTCTGCAACTCCATCACGTTTGTTAGTAGGTCAATTATCGAATTTAACATCATGTCTTTTTTGGCTTGGTCAACGAAATTTCATATTTAAAAAAGCTAGTCAACAAAAGTTAATGTTTTAAATAGTCTACAACAAAGTTCATGGTTTAAATGGCCAAAATTTGAAAGTTTATGGTTTTAATGACACTTTTCCTATTTCTTATTTTCATGTTTGCATATTATTTGGAGCAATACGACAATTTAAAGAAATAAGTAATTCTCCCCTAAGTATAGTTTAAGACAATTTAATTATATTAACATAATATTTAAAATAAATTATATCTTTACCACTAAACAAATGTTATTTTGAGGGTTATTATTTATAAAAACATGAAAGAAATTTCAAAGTTGTTAAAAAAAAAATTAATTTCTAAATAACTGTCGTACTCCATCGAAGAAGCCACACATTAATTGTTAAATCCATCGAAGAAAAACAAAAGCAAGGTGTATGTTGATCCCAAAATAAACAGAGATACTATAACTACAATTTTATGAACATAAAAAACATGGAAGACTAACCTGAACTTTGGTTTCGATCTAGATATGAGTCTTTATCGTTTTCTCCATGGCCAGAGTTTCTTAAACAATAAATGAATGGTGTTGACTAAAATTTACGGCAAAATCCAAGCTTGATTTGCAGTTGCAGAGATGTTTGCACTCATAGAAATATAAATTGTGTGACTGTAGGAAACAAGTATGAAACGTTTCTCGTTTATAGTGGAAACAAATATATATATAAAAAGATTAATATATAAAAAGTGTGCAGGAAAAAACATATAGAATAGGTTTTAGTTTGTTTTGGAATTAAAAAAAAAACCACAATAATATCAGACTGCTATAATGATTATGAATATATAGTTTGTAAATTATTTTATACCATCATTAATGATGATGATAAAAATACAAATTATTATTACTGAAATGGATCTTAAAAGAGAAGGAAAAAATAAAAATAATTAATTTATAAAAATAAAATATGTAAAATGTGTATATAAAAACTTGAGAAATTGTTAGAAATATTCTATAAATGTATGCATCTAACAATTTCTATAAACAAACATGTTATGCAATTGAACAAGCTAAACATATTTTATAACTTTTCATGAATTCATTCGGTGACATTTTGTCCACAACTAAAAAATTCCGGAAAACTAAAAAAACCAAGAGCCAGAAAACCCGAATAAACCGATTGTTTTTATGAATTGTTAAAAGCCCATTCGTTCCATTGGGCCTAGTAAAGGAATCCGTTCAGCCCATAAAAACAATGCGTCCGCGCGCTTAGCTATTAGAGGATGCCGCTCTTTTGTAAAGAGAGAGCAACACCTACGTTCGTTTGGTTATCGAGTCTCCTTCTCTCTCTCTCTCTCTGACCTTTCCCCTTTCTCCGCGAAACTCGAAGTAATAACAACACAAATGGCGTAATTAAATAAATATCTCTCTTCTTCTTCTTCTTCTCCAATTCGATGCAATAGTCACTTCAATCAATCTAGGGTTTTCGATTTTTTCTTCATGTGAATTTGTTTTTTTCTCTTTCAATTTTTTTTCGATCCAGTAAGATATTCGCAATTCTCCGAGGATGAAGCGCGATTTCGACGAAATCTCCGAGGAAGAGTGGTCGCAGCACTCTTTTAACGCTTCGCGAGTTCTTAAACGACCAAGGACTCCGAAGAGGACTCGTCCTCCGTCAAACCCTTCGCCTTCGATTGAGTCTTTTGCGTTCAGGAGACCTTCAGCGACGGCGACGAATGAGAGCAACAGCAGCGATGGTGATTGTGTTGAGATTGAGGATTTAGGTGATTCGGATTCGGAGGTTAAGATTGTGAATGGTGAGGATTTGTTGTTGGAGGATGAGGAGGAAGAGGAAGTGGAAGAGACTAAGGTTGTGATGCGAGCTGCTAGAGTTGGTAGGAGATTTGTCATTGAAGATGAAGAAGCTAGTGATGATGGGTTTGGTGATGAAGCTGAGAGTAGTGCTAGTGAGGAAGAATTTGGAAGAGGAGGAGGAGGAGGCGGGAGGAGAGGTGAAGATGAAGATGTTGTTGGGAAGGCACTACAAAAGTGTGCTAAAATCTCAGCGGATCTTAGGAAGGAGCTTTATGGTACATCTTCTGGGGGTACTACTTGTGATAGATACTCTGAAGTTGAAACTTCCACTGTTAGGATTGTCACTCAGGTACTTAAGTTTCTATATTTTTAAGTGTTTGCTCGAATTTGGGTGAAGTTGAAGCTTCTGTTAACTGGGTTTTGAAGATTTTTTTGCTGTTCTATTCATGCATACAACTAACTTTGCTGGATTTTTTATTGTCTGCATGACTCAGTTAGAAAGTAGTTTGCTTTGAGATATGACTTAGAATGTGTTCCTTAGCCATTTGGAAATTAGAGTTTGATTAGTATGTTGTGGCATTCTTTGATTGGTTGGTTTAGGGTTTACCGTCTTGTTAACTTAACTCATATACTTTTGGTGTTGATTATGTGATGATCACAGAATGATATTGATGAAGCCTGTAAAGCAGAGGATTCTGATTTCCAGCCTATACTCAAGCCGTACCAGTTGGTTGGTGTTAACTTTCTTCTTCTGTTGTATAAGAAAGGAATTGAAGGAGGTAAATATTTACTTGTTTCGACCTGTTAAACTCTTTAGCGTAAATGTCACTTTGCAACTGACATTTCTGTTTATTGTAGCCATTCTAGCTGATGAGATGGGTCTTGGAAAGACCATTCAGGTGCATTGTACTCTGTTATTACTGGATGAGTTGTCTTAGTTTCTTTATCTTATCAATACTAATGTCGCTCTCATTTTCAGGGAATCACTTATTTAACCCTCTTAAACCACTTACACAATGACCCTGGTCCTCATTTGATTGTATGCCCTGCCTCTGTCTTGGAAAACTGGGAGAGAGAACTTAGAAAATGGTGTCCATCATTTACTGTACTTCAATACCATGGGGCTGCGAGAGCTGCCTATTCAAGAGAATTGAATTCTTTGTCAAAAGCTGGGAAGCCACCACCATTCAATGTGCTTCTTGTCTGTTACTCTCTGTTTGAACGGCATAGGTGAAACTTGGCACTACTCTCTTGATTCCGTACTTGCTTTTTGGCTTTTCCTGTTACTCACAGATGTTGGAATTTTACAGTGAACAACAGAAAGATGACCGAAAAGTACTAAAACGATGGCGTTGGAGCTGTGTTTTGATGGATGAGGCGCATGCTTTAAAGGATAAGAATAGTTACAGGTGGAAAAATTTGATGTCTGTGGCCAGAAACGCAAACCAGCGTCTTATGCTTACAGGAACGCCTCTGCAAAATGATTTGCATGTATGGTTTGGTTTCTTTCATATGTTCAAGATCTAATTAACTAGTATTGAGGATATAGAATAATTATCCTTGCATGTGTCTATGCAGGAACTATGGTCGCTTCTGGAATTCATGTTGCCTGATATATTTACTACAGAGAATGTTGACTTGAAGAAGTTGTTGAATGCAGAAGATACTGAGCTGATTACTCGAATGAAATCTATTCTAGGTCCTTTCATCTTGAGGCGTTTAAAATCCGATGTCATGCAGCAACTTGTTCCGAAGATACAACGGGTATGAGTCTACGCCCAATTGAGTACAATATATTATTAATCTATAAGCTGCAAATCTCAATCAATTTCTCATCAATCCAATGCAGGTTGAGTATGTATTAATGGAGAAAAAGCAGGAAGATACATATAAAGAAGCCATAGAGGAATATCGTGCTGCTTCTCAAGCAAGGCTTGTGAAGCTTTCATCAAAATCCTTGACTTCTTTAGCCAAGGCACTTCCAAAGCGTCAAATTTCAAACTATTTTACTCAATTCCGGAAGGTAGTCATTTTCAGCTACTACTAATACAGTCCCCTTTGTGCCAAATGAGTCTATTCTTAATGTCTTACTAAATTTTGATGGTCCAGATTGCAAATCATCCATTGTTAATTAGGCGAATATACAGCGACGAGGACGTCATTCGCATCTCCAGGAAATTGCACCCAATTGGTGCATTTGGATTTGAATGTTCCTTGGAAAGAGTCATCGAAGAAGTTAAGGGT
This sequence comes from Camelina sativa, assembly GCF_030686135.1. Classification (NCBI taxonomy): domain Eukaryota; kingdom Viridiplantae; phylum Streptophyta; class Magnoliopsida; order Brassicales; family Brassicaceae; genus Camelina; species Camelina sativa. Next base: position 239,483 of record NC_141888.1, on the reverse strand, counting down.
TACAACGATTTCCGTATCCACCAGGTAAATTTTCTCCTGTCCAAAAGCTATTCAAAATCCATAAACAAACATCTTATGCAGTTTAACAAGCTAACTTGTTTCTTTCCATAGCTTTTGTTCCAATTTGGAGTTAACGATACCAAAGGAACTCTCTCAGACAAACATGTGATGCTCTCAGCAAAATGTCGGGTAAGTATATTCTTCTTCATTCTTAAAAGTCTTCTTTGTAGAAAACCGAATAAGTATAATTAACCTCGTTAGCGATCTAACTGTCCCTTTTATTTATCAGACATTAGCTGAGCTTCTCCCTACAATGAAGAAATCCGGCCATCGGGTTCTAATTTTTAGTCAATGGACATCGATGCTTGATATCTTAGAATGGACGCTAGATGTAATTGGCGTTACATATCGAAGACTTGACGGCAGGTAAATAGAAAGAAGAGTAGTAAATTGTCATTTTTTTTTATGATTCTGCAAAAAGGAAGAAGCTTAAAGTCATTTTTTATTTTTTTTGTTTCATACAGTACTCAAGTCACAGATAGACAAACCATAGTCGACACATTCAACAACGATACATCGATCTTCGCTTGCCTGTTGTCAACTCGAGCAGGTGGACAAGGTCTGAATTTAACCGGGGCAGATACAGTAATAATTCACGATATGGATTTTAATCCACAGATTGACCGACAAGCTGAAGATCGATGCCATCGTATCGGTCAAACAAAACCAGTCACTATCTTCAGGTTTGAGCTTTAAAACCATATCCTCCTCATTCTTTAATTTTATAGTTTGGTTTTGAGTTAATATATTTGATTGGGTTTGATTTATGTCACTAGTCTATACTCACCATTATCTGTAATAACACTGGCAATGCTGGTACAGACTGGTGACTAAATCGACGGTTGATGAGAACATCTACGAGATTGCGAAGCGGAAACTTGTTCTTGATGCGGCGGTTTTAGAATCCGGAGTTCACGTAGATGACGATGGAGACACGCCTGAGAAAACCATGGGAGAGATTCTTGCTTCTCTTCTCATGGGATAACATTATTTATTACCTTTTTGTTATGTTTGTTTTGAGGTAAAATTAGCCAAGAAACAAAGTTAATGTGTTATTGGAAACAAAGTGTAACACTAGCTATTAGACTTGAGAGGTTATCATTAGATCACAATAGTTATATTTCTTCTACTCCCGCATGTAAATCAAGAACCCAAAACTTCCTTCTTCAGACCTAAAGGTCTCAATTGTTTCAAACAATGTTTTGTGTTTGCATCTACAGTATTCTACTTGAAAAACCAATTCAGAGTAAAGACAAATGGACGATAAATGTGGATTTGATTGGTGGCGTGTCACAGTGATCCGATGAAGTGAACCATCAGGATAGGTGGGTCTCTTTGCTCATCAAAGATTGCATAAAGGAGTACGTGACCTAGCTTTTAAGTGTTGGTGTCAAAAGTGGATACCTCTCGTCATGATTAAAGCTCTCGAGCCGTAATTCATATTAAGAGTTTAATACACAAATCTCAGTAGATTGTTTTCTCATTGTCTTTTTTCTGAATCCTAACAAAGAACTAGCTCTAATTGGGACTTGGTTCAAAGAATGTCTGAAAAAAAAAGGCCAGTCACATAGTTATTACTTAATGATCACTATATTATACGATTGAATCATTCAATCTGGTAATGGTATGCAAAGTAACTCAAGTAAAAATCAATAAGACCATACTAGAGTAGTTTTTATTATCTTTAGCAACTGGCAAGGCACGTTTTGAAGGTGTTCATGTAGACATGTACATTCAAAACTTGAATTTGAACCAGGGAACTAGGGCCAACCGGAACCTTGTTGCAATATGTATAGTGAGAAAACAAAATCGTCGTGTACAACTATTAAAGTCACATGATAAAGAGAAAGCAACCAGCTTTTGTCTGCCATAATAATTTGAAAAAAAAAAACATTTCTCCTTTTAAAAAAAACTATTGCATTTAGCAGTATTATTATAGCCACATATTATGATTTTATTTTGTTTGTAAAAAAGAAAAATTATAATTTTATTTTGACAACACCCAATTTTTATTTTATGCAACCAGTAATGTTATTTTTTTTTCATTTAGGTACGATAAAGCCTCTATCCGTGACTATTCCACTTGTTGTTACCTTTTTTGCGTGGCCACTATCATTGTGAATTCCACAAAATCTGACTGAGTTAATTATTTACTTTTTTTCTTTTATATACGTTTTTTTGTTTCTTTCTGAAACAAATTTTGGTTTTATTGATCAATTTGGAGAATGACTTGTCGAAACGGTAGAATGCCTATGGCGTGTCTTGTCACACCTTACATGATGGACCAGAATTTTACATTCATGAAAGTGTCGGTAAAGCAAATAAATGGTCAAATTCACAACACTCTTGTTAAAATCAAAAGTGAATACCTCCAAAAATAAAAATAAATTATTATTCCATATGTGAAAAGAAAATCATTGATTACACCTCTTTACTCTCTATATAGTTGTGCCATTGATTTTTCTCATTACCAACACACTTGAAGTCTAAATTTTTTTTTTTTTTTTTGAGCAAACTCTAAAAATATTTAGTCTCTCTATCTCTCTGAAAATGAAGCTCTCTATGCGTTTGATCTCAGCTGTTCTCATCATGTTCATGATTTTTGTCGCCACAGGTTTGTTTCTTATAATCTAATATATCATTTTCGACAAAAAAAAATCTAATCTATCATATGCACACAGATAGCCTACGTCTTATTTATGGTTTCTATCGATAGTTCTTGTGGTTTATCTAGCAAAGCAACTTTTATAATAGTTCACTGTAGTCACTTCGAAAGTTAAGCTAGCTATGGTCTAAACCAAGTGCTAATGTTGTCTAGGAATGGGTCCAGTCACTGTGGAGGCACGCACTTGTGAGTCACAGAGCCATAGGTTCAAGGGTACATGCCTCAGCGAAACAAACTGCGCAAACGTGTGCCACAACGAAGGCTTTGACGGAGGTAATTGCCGTGGACTCCGTCGTCGTTGCTTCTGCACCAGACAATGCTGATTCTCATAACTTAAATCTTCGATCCATCGTCGTGTGTGTTACTTCTTTCTCATCTTATCTTCCGTACGGTACCATGGCCGTACCGTACATGTGTGTGTGTTCTCGAATAAGTCTTTGGTTCGTCTGTTTCCGATTTTAATGTAATGTTAAAAAACCAATAGGTTTTTTGTTCTAGTAATTAAAGTATTCGAATCTATGTTCTAATAACCTTTATCTACAAGTTAAGCCCATTGTTACAACTACAAGTATGCTATACATTCCGTTTGAGAATTATTTGACGCATCAGTTTCATATTTCACATTGAAGAGAATTCTGATCGAATAAAAAAGATAAAAACTTGAACATATATCTTGGGATGCCACAACAATTCGAACCATCTCTAGAGAATGAAGCGTGGAGTGTGTATGCGATACAAAATTATACTCGTGGATGTTAATTGGTGGAGATAGCAAGGAGTAACAAAGTGTAACTTTCTAACAAATTTTAGTTATTTTTTGTCTGATAACACAAATCTTAGTACTTTGTTACAGTGGATATACATGGATTTCTAAATCCATATGAAATTGTAAATTCTAGAAATCAAAATACATGGATTTTGAAATAACATGTTTTATCCTTGGATTTGAATCCTTCTATTTTACACTTTCAAATCCATACAAATCCATTTAAAACATATTACGAATTTTGAAATCCAAAAACAAATCATTAAATGAATAACATGAGATTTTAACAAAGTATTTGTAAATCATAGAACCAATAACACATCATTTTGATAAGTATTTTAAAATCAATGATTGAATAACACATGATTTTTGTTTGGATTTCCAAATCCATTAAAATCATAGAACCAATAATCCTCTCGAAAATACCAAATGTTAAGTTTATACAACTAGCTAGTAATGTTTTCATATTGGTATCAAAACTACTTGACTTATGCTTGACTATTCCTCTTGTCGTTACTTCTGATGTGGCCACTACTATTGTGGATTCCACAATATTTTGACTAACTCTATTTTTAATTTTCTTTTTATATACGTTTTTTCTGAAATAGAATTTGGTTTTATTGGTTCAACGATGACTTGTCGAAACGGTAGGAGTTCTCGGTGCATCGTGTCACTTGCGTTAAGGACCAAATTAACGTTTATGGCAGCAGCTGTAAAGCAAAATACAAATCGACAAAATTACAAAGCAAAGAAAATGTGAAAAGCAATAAAAAAGACGATATTTACAAATGTCAGGACTGTTTTAAAAATTCAAATGAAGATAAAGACGATATTTACCCAAAAATATCTAAAAAATACTTTAAAACGCAACTATCTAATATTCTAATCAATTATCTCTTTAGTCCCTATATATAGTGCCATCTTCCTCATTAGCAAACTACACACTCACAGACTCACTTCTTTCCAAAGCTGTCTCTCTCTTACTCAACTCTTCTTTTCTCTAAAAATGAAGCTCTCTATACGTTTGATCTCAGCCGTTCTTGTCTTGTTCATGATATTTGTGGCCACAGGTTCGTCGTTACTCATTGCCTAATATCTAACTTTGCTACCCATTTCTTCTTTATTTGTCATTTGGTTATGATAACACATCATATATATTTATGGTTTCCCTTTATGAAAAAATTCAATATATGTGGTTAATACCGACTGTTCTGGTGAAGATGCTAATATTTTAAGTGGTCTTTTTTATTTATTAAATACTGTTGACATCTTAACTAGCTATTATATTCAAATTCTTGTATAAATTGCTTTAAAGATTAAGTAATATGCGACATGCATGAGGACATGAAACTAGGCTATAGCAGTACTAAACTACTAATTAAGTTATTTTTTTGTTATCTAGGGATGGGTCCAGTCACGGTGGAGGCACGCACGTGTGAGTCAAAGAGCCATAGGTTCAAGGGTAAATGCTTCAGCGAAACAAACTGCAGAAACGTGTGCCACAATGAAGGCTTTTCAGGAGGCAATTGTCGTGGATTCCGTCGTCGTTGCTTCTGTACCAGACATTGCTGAACGATCTAGTCTCGTAACTCAATCCTCGATCCAGTATCGTCTTTACTTACTCTTCTTTCTGTCTAGTCTCTCGTATAGTACCATGTTGTACTGTGCATGTGTGTGTTCATTGTGTTCTTGAATAAGTCTTTGGTTTTGTGTGTTTCCAGTTTTAATGTAACGTTGAGTAAACTATAATGGCTTCTTTTTAAAAAAATAAAGGATTCAAATCTGTTCTGATAACCAGTACATGCATGTTAATCACATTTTTGCAAATAAACCATGCAAGTTAATCATGGAATTATGTCCATAATGTTTTGTTTGAAGAGATACAGTTTATGCCAGAACTTGCATCATCTATCAAGGATGCAAGTATAGTAGCGGAGGCTTAGGACAGACCGAACAACATACAAAAATTTCACTTTATTCACCCTGTAAAATTGTTCACTTAGTTTTACTTTTTGCATTGGCGACGGTCAGTGTGGGCTCTTCGGTATCTGACTATCTCACTAACTCAATTATTTACTTATTTGCTTCGAACTCTCTGCGTGTCTTGTCATCGTTATTTAAGACCAAAGACCAAAGATTACATTTACAAGAGTGTCGGTAAAGGAAATCTATCGGCAAAGTTCCAAAGAAAAAAAACTCCAATATATGAAAAGCATGAAACTAAAAAGAAAAAAAGAAACGACAAGTCGTCGTCACACCTCAGTGGCAAAAAATAAAAAGTGAATATAATGGAATTAAAAGATATTCGTTTTCTTTTCTTAAAAGTTCATTTTATATATGTAATATATTAAATTTTAATTATCTCGAGCGTTCTTATACCTTTTTAGTCCCTTTATATAGTGCCACCTTCCTCATTAGCAAACCTACACTTACCTCTTCTTTCCATATCTCTTCTCTCTCTGTCTCAAAATGAAACTCTCTATGCGTTTGATCTCAGCTGTTCTCCTCATGTTCATGATATTCGTCGCCACAGGTTCATTACTCAAACATAATATCTAACTTTTCCCATATTCATGCGACTATTTACGTAATTGTATCTTCATATTTCGTCATTTGGTCATCTTTATGGTTGGTCGTAACTTTCTCTTACTTATTCTAAAGCAAAACTCACATATTATAATTCTTGTGTATGTTAATATTCTCTAGGGATGGGTCCAGTCACGGTAGAGGCACGCACATGTGAGTCAAAGAGCCATAGGTTCAGGGGTCCATGTGTGAGCAGACACAACTGCGGAAACGTGTGCCACAACGAAGGCTTCTCCGGAGGTAAATGCCGTGGATTCCGTCGTCGTTGTTTCTGCACCAGACATTGCTGATCCATCGATTCTCATAAGTCAATCTTCGATCCAACCGTTGTCTTCTTCTTATCTAATCTTTCGTACTGTACCATGTCGTACCGTACGTGTGAGCGTGTGGTGTGTTCTAAAATAAGTCTTTGGTTTGTGTTTCCGATCTTAATGTAATGTTAAATCGACTAATGGCTTTTTATTTATTAAGGATTTGAATCTATTTTGTTCGACAATGTAAATCACATTAATGCGACGAATAAAAACAGATAGGGTACTATCGACTAATAGAAATTAGAGAACCAATTAAATAGAATTATCTGCGCTGATGAATATTCCGGAACATTAGTACTATCAACTTAGATTGGTTAATCAAAAAAGTATCTCGTTAAATAACAAATCAAGTGAATATCATATGGAACGACGACGACTAATCTAATCTTTTTTCTTTAGTGCAAAGTAACAAAATGGATTCATACAAAAAAAAAAGTAATAAAATGGAGCGTTAGCTACTTACCACACGTGTCTTTGGTGTTGTACAACTTGTACTAGAACTATACACATGTACTGCTTGTAGTAATCGTATTGTTAAATAAAACATAAACGTAGCTGTAGAAAAAACTAAAACAAATAATAAAGTGCGTTCATGACAATATTTTTTTTTTTAATAAAAAAGGGAATCAATTTGGTTTGTCTTTGCGAAGTTTACTAATCGTTCGTTTTATATGATAAATGATTTTAAGTCTGCCGAAAAAAAGGAAAGAAAAAGTTAAGTGTTTGATACCTCGCTATAAGGGCAAAATGCCTACTGTGCTGAGACCGACCTGGATTTTGGATTAGTGCATGAGAGAAATCACAGGCTTGAGTAGTAATGACCGTTCGTTAAGAATCATTATTTACTGGCGGACCTATGTAGAAGGATGGGGTTCAATTGACCCACCATTAATTTGGATTTTTCCTTAAAGAGTTTATGGATTTGCATGCTATTATTGAACCCACTACTACATTTTCATTTTTGACATCCCATTAATTATAGCCCAATGTTTTTGTTCAACTGTAAGAAGTACTAAAAGGTCCATGAAATAAAATTTACTTAAAACAGTCCATTTTACTAATAAGTAATAACTAAGACTCATAACATACTTTTATGTAATAACATAAGGCCAACTAATTTTAATTTTTTTTCGAAGAAACGTCAAATTTGACTCGCACAGTACGACAAAAAAAAAGAACTTGCGTTTGCGTCTTTACTAACGTCTTTCGGTCTTTGGTTTAATATACCGTATTTATGAAAAACAAATTAATTAAGATTCGACACAGGTTAAAAAAAGTTTTGGTTCCGCCACTCAATCAATGCATATGCTGATATGCAGTCACAACAAAGTTACAAGTCCGAGTAATAAATTCTCCACCTGTTCTGGTTGGACAGATGGGTTCATTTAATTAGGTTCTTGGTTCACCAATGGTTTCGTAAAACCCAAAGGGGAGCTTTGGTAATAATATAAACATTAATGTAATTAGGGAAAACTTCGTAACTTACACAAAACCATACAAAAACTTGGTGAACGTTTGTTTTCAGTAAGAAAACACAACCGAGGCAGAGCTTTTGATGATTCATCAATGAGACTCTCATTCAAATAGCTTAATTTAATAGGTGGACTCTAGTTTTCAGAAGTGTTCCATTTTACCCATGCATGAAAAAGTCTAAGTCTACATGCACAATATATAACTGTTTCATACTTTTAACTACTACTTTTAATACAACTAGGTTGATACCCGCGCTACGCCGCGGGTTGTTTTTGGATGATTTTTTCATTTTATATTTGTTTTATCTGTGCAATCATAATTAAATTAAAATTGTTTAAATCTTTTAGATACATTAGCAAATTTATATTATTGCCTGAAGATGTTTTGATTTCTCTTTAACTGTTGTTTGTTAATGTTTGCATATCTTGAACTGTAGAATTGGAAGAATTAATGAAAATGATGAATACTTTTGAGCGTGAGATAATATCGAGTTTATGGTATGCTCTCAAGTGAAATTTAAGTTGGGACATATTTGTTAAAGAGAATTCAATGACGTATGCAATGAATGCTTCATATAAATATACATATATCGTTTGATTAACTATATGCACTATGTTTAATTTTGTTTTTGCTTAGACACATATTTACATTTTTAAAACCATATTGAGTACACACAAATTTTTCAAACCACACTAATCGAAGTTTCTATCTTTAACTTGTTTGCTCGGCCAACATTATTTGAAAAGATACATACCAACTCACAAGTATATCGTGTATATGGTATAGAAGCAACCGGCTGCTCGGCTGCTCCACTAAACGCTCATATCACAAGCTAAATGGTTATTTGGTCTTTAGAAAAAAGTTGGCTCGTATTGGGTTTTATTGTAGTCTATTGTAGTTACATTCAGTTTGTTCCCTCACACAAATTTGTAATTTTGAACAAATTGTTCATCATCGTTGTACTCCTCTGCGACTTGTTTCAGTAGCTTCTCCTGCAACTCATAAGCATCATCCCCTCGAAGAACATCACACGTCCATGTCATCGAAACCTGTTCATTGTGGAGATGGATATAAGAACATAAGCACTCAGCCCAAAAATATTCTTCTACACTTGGTAATTAAGGAGTAAGAGAAGTTTCTTTTAAGTTTCTAGGGAGACTGTTTTGATGAGAAGTTTGAAAAACGCCTTTTTATGTAACAAAAAAATGGGAATAAAAAGGAGACTGACCATTTCCAAAGCTCCTCTAATGACTCCACTTAAGACATTGCAGTAGTAAAGACCTTGGCAAGTATTGGGAAGTCCTCCAAGATTATACTGCAGCAAGCCTCATATGCGTCCCAGCTTGTCACTGATGCAGTGACCCCTAAGAACATCTTGAACCCCACCTGGGTAATAAGGCAAAGCATGTTACTGCTTCTCAATACCATTAAACCAAAGGAGATATCTACCAGACATTAAATACTATGCTCTAGACTAAACTCAGATTAAACACTTACGGTTTGGTTAATTAAACACTTATGGTTTGGTTTGTGACTTGTATTGCGGCTTCATAGTGAAAGCGTTAACCAAAGACTATAGAGTTACCAAAGTCATAGACACGTTTATATCTCTTGATGAACCCTAACACTTTCTCATCATAGTGAAATCATTAGTTCCACACAAGAGAGCCATAGCCAAATACCCACATCATCATGTTCTCACGGTAATGCTGTATAAGGACAAAATATAAGCATAAGTAAGAAATCATGATTTTTTGGAGGGAAAATAGCCAGAGAAATAGGACCAACATGTAAAACAAGTCAAGTGCTAAACACACATATGCAATTAACAATTGAGAAAAATGACAATGGACCAGCATTCGAAATGTTAGTTACTCTTTAATGTCAACAGATAAGCCCAGTTTTTGGTTTATCTTAAAACATAATAGATAAAGACCCAAAGCAATACCAATGAGGCTACTTGGAACCCAGTTTTCTCTTCTTGTAAACCCAGTTTTTGAATTTACCCTAATCATAAACCCTTAAAGAACCTCAATTGTAACATACCATAACAATGTTTAAACAAATCACATCATATCTAATATTCTGGATCAAGCTATTGTACTAAAAATCTAGGAAATGAGAATGAATAGATAGAGGATGATTGAAGTTTAACACAAGTATTGAGGACGACGAGAGTGACTGAGAACTATAAAAAAAAAAAAGTTAACAAATCGGAGTTTATCATCCATCTCTCAATTCTCAAGTCGGAGAAATGGTAGTAGAGATGACAATTTCGTTGCTTTGTCGAGAAAGCTAAATGGAGATTTAAAAATTAATGCTTACATAGTGGCAAGACTGCAACACATGCAAGAATTTACTAAAAGATGGATTTTTTAATCTCCACACTTAAAATAATTTCAGTTCTCCTAAAAACAAACTCCATTGATGTTATGAATTAGAAATTACCTCAGGATGATCAGAGAAAGAAGCAGAAGGTAAGAGACCAAGCGACGTAACAGATTTAACAGAGCCGAGGAATTTTTCACCAACCTTAGACAAATCCATCCCATCACTACCCTGAGATAATAAGAAAGGGAGAAAGAAGAAAACCCTAGAGCTGTCGAATTCAGCACCATAACCAAGTTCGTTTAGATAAGAGAAATGGATTACCCAAAACTGAATGGGAAGAGATTAGGCTGCATCTCTCAATTTCATCTAAACGGCGACGAAGAAGAAGAAATCAAGCATCGATTGAATAAACGTATCGTTTTACTTTTTTGCTTTGTCCACATAAGACTAAAACCAGCTGATGTGTATTAATGTTATAATTTGATTGGTTATAGGTGTCAACACCAGCTTCAATGTTGAGGCTGATGTGTCACACCAGGAATGCAACGCATTCTTCTTTTATTGTATTGATTAAAGTAGTAGTAAGCTATTTCCCAAGTTGAAATTTTCGATGTGATATTTATTTTGATGTCGATTACCCATAAGAGTTTTTCCATTAACATATATACTAGCTAGAATTTGATTGATACTAGCTAGTATCAGTCATTATGAATGTCTGAATTCGAGTAAGTTGTTTTATCTTTTGTTTTGTTAAAGCCACATAATTTTTAGTGAGTAAATAGACTTATGCATGTTGCCTTTATATTATTAACATATTCGTTCTCATTTTCTGTATGAAATTCTTGACATGCTTTTTCTCAAGATGATAATTCCTTTTTGCAAAGTTTTTAAAATCAGGTCGGAACAATACGTTTGACTAGTACATAGGTGAACGAGTCCTTTTAGAGTCCGGACTAAGAAAAACGGATTAACTTTGAAAAACTAGTTCTATATATTTTGAAACGATTACTTTTTAATCCAGTACTAATATTTTGTAGAATTTCAAAATATAACCAAACATTTGAATATTTCTCTTTCAAAATGAAGTTTTCTTTGCGTTTAATCTCAGCCGTTCTACTATCATTCATGCTCCTTACTTCTACAGGCTCATTATTCATTCTCATGTCAAATATGTACTTATCTACACAACAAATATGCGTCTACGTGTTGTAACTCTTCATTTGGTTATATTCTGTTTCTTTTTTTTTGATATATAGCTAGAGTAGATTTTATGCCGATACTCAGATTATTCTATGATAATTCTTGTGAAGCAATATATACAGTGTCTTGCTTTTTTTCTTATTCGACATTTGGTTATAACTAAGAGAATTGATTATGGTTTATATGATTTTCAGGGATGAGTCCGGTCATGGTGGAGGCAAGGATGTGTGGGTCGAGGAGCCAAAATTTCGATGGACCGTGCTTGAGTGCAGCCCCGGCTCAATATATTGGAATGCCCTTGGGCAAAATTTTTCTTTTTGGCCTTTTATCTAATTTATACTAAGAAATTCAAAATATTTGGACCCATTAAACATGTTTCTAAAGACATTTTTGTACATAAATAGGCCTTTTCACATTTTAAAACAAATAAAAACGAAATTGGACCCTATTATATGGATCCAATATTATTTTTGGTCCCCTATTCTACTATTTTACAATGAAAATGAGTCCTATAATCTCAGTCCACCCTAGTTGAGCAGACAACTGCGCTAACGTTTGCCGCACCGAAGGTTTCCCCGATGGTAGTTGTGACGGACTCCTCCGGCATTGTTACTGCCACACACCTTGTTCATGATATTCTCATTACACATCAAATTAAATCTAATATATATATATATAGTAAAAATGTCATAAAAATCCTGAACTTACCAAAAGTGTTGAAAAAGCATGAACTTTGCATATGGTGAAATAAATACTTAATTTTACTTTCAGGACAAATTACAAATTTTTGTTGATTACTTTTAGGATAAATTACCAAAATACTCCATCTGTTTCACAAAAAGTGTCATTTTGACATAATCCACACAAATTAAGAAAATTATCTAAATTTCTGTTTTACCTTTTATAAATGCACTAAAATTTTTCTTTTTCTAATTAATTAGCTCAAATTATAGGGATAAAAAGAGAATTTAATTTTTAAAACTGCGTTGAAAACATAAAATGACACTCTTTTTGTAACAAAGAAAATGTGTCAAAATACACTCTTTGTGAAACAGAGGGAGTAAAAGACGTTGTCAAGTCAACTACAATGGATTAAGTCAATGTTAACAAATTCAGTTAAATTGCAAAACGGCGTTGTTTTGCTAAATAGAATAAAAAAGGAAAAACATGAGGTTTAAACCTGTTACCTTTGAAAGAAAACATAAGTTATTTAATCAACTGAGCTATAATGATTAATTAAAGAAAAAATTAGAATACATATCTCAATCTTAATAGGTAATTTTAACTCTATACTAAATCTTTTAAGTCTTTGAAATGTACCCTTATGGGCTGAACTAAATGACTATTTTGTCCTTGATTACAAATTAAATTAAACTAAATACAATATAATTAAATTAATTTATTTGAAAATTTTATTTTTAAAAATAATGTGTAAACTAGATATTCAGAATTTTCTGGATTAGTTTTTAAAAATTATGAATTAATTTATTATATATAATATTAATCAATAACTAAAAAATTAAATTAAGATAAAATAAATAACATATACCCTTAATTAATAATTAATTAAACATTAAAAAAATAAACACAAAATAATTAAACTCATCATTGTTAGACAATTATTTTTAAAAATAACTGTTTATATTTTAGATATTGAATTTTTTTTGATAATGATGAAGTAGTTTATTATGGAAAATATTAATCAATAAAAAAATTTAAGAAGTTTTTTTTGATAATGATGATGAAGTAGTTTATTATGGAAAATAAATTAAAATTTTTAAAATTAAAATTATGGAAAATATTTTAGATATTAAAATTTTTTTTTGATAATGATGATGAAGTAGTTTAAAAAATAAATTAAATTTTTTTTGATAATGATGAAGTTGTTGTGAAACACTTAGTGGACTCAATAGACTGGCCCATATACTATCCATGGAGACTCGGCCTCTCGGCCATACTCGGTCCGCACACACCTTTGGCCCATGAGCCGAAGCCTTCTCGGCAACTCCTTACTTATGTCGGTTTAAGCTTAGGGCTTTGTACTCTACTATATATATGTGTGTAACCTCGGGATTAATTAATAAGAATACACAAGAGCTTTATCCCTAAACTCTATATTCATTACACGTTATCAGCACGATAGCCTCTTACCCTAAAACCCTAAGGCAGCCGCCGATTCTCTCTTCTTCCCTAAAACCCTAAACCGCCTCTTGTTCTTCATCCCCTTCGAGACTTATCTCTTTGTCTCGAGTTCTCTTGCTGATCCACGAGCATCCTTAGCTCGTGATCAAGTTCTTCTCAAAACCCTATCGAGGTTCGTAGTTCGCGGTTTCGGGGGTGAGTTCGCGCGCAAGGAGCTGTTCGCGGTTCGCAAGGAAGCTGTTCGCGGTTCACGGGAAGCTGTTCGAGGTTTGAAGTTCGTGAGATATCTGAGGTCTTTAGCTCCCAGATCATATCCGGTCAGACCGTATTGGTGTTAAGGTAAAGAAACTCGAAACCTCCTTAGAACCCGAAAATCGAATTTGGACTTTAAATCTATTAAATCCTAAAACAAACAAGTACACAACCAACATAGCTTGAGATCTCTAGAAACTAAAACTTAAAATCGGATTGCATGATGTTTAAAACTAAAACTAAAACTAAAACTTAAAGATTGGTGTCGATCGACACCGTCGACACCATCAGCTGGTTCGTCGACAACATCAATTTCAGCAATCACATTGCCCTCAACATCAATCTTTTGGCCCTGCTCATTGCGCAAGTGGCCCTCTTGATCCCTCAAAGCACCATCCTCATCTCGCATCAGAATGATAGTATTAACCATCTTTAGAGATTTGGCTGCCTTTCTGTTCTCACGCTCAAGTTTTCCTAACTCTTGGTTTGACAAATTCACAGTAGGACCAGACTTGTTGCTCCTTGTATGAGGTCTAGGAGGCATGCACCTGAAACACCAAAGAGAAGAAAAACAAAAACGTGTAAGTAGAAAATAAAAAGAAAAATTTAGACAAAATCTAAAACTCAAATCTAATGGTAGATCAAAAGAGTCCCCGGCAACGGCGCCAAAATTTGATATGCTCAAATTAATCCCTAGAGCTACTCTCTCAAATTAAGAGATCACTGTAGTACTTAGGGGTCGGATTCTACAGAGACTCAAGATCACACACAATGGATTATAGAGTTTTATAATTAAGCTAAAAAAATTAAATTGAATAAAGAAAAGCAATGCAAAATATTAAATAAAGCTGTTGTAAATTCAGAAGATCAAAAAGCTAGGTCTAGAGAATTTCTCAGGAAAATATGAAATATTAAATCAATCAATAAATTAGGATTCAAGCAATTAAGAACAGATCTAGAACTCTAAACACTTTTGTAAATTAAATCAGTTCTCACTGCAAATAATATCTAAATTTAAAACCAGAAAATCCAAATCTCTTTGTAAAATTCTAGGTTAAAAATCAGCAATAAAATCAGGTTTAGATTGTTCACAAAATTATTAAATCAAATCTCTTTGCAAGAAATAATTTTGCTCATCAAAAGGTTTTATCAGGAAAATCAATTATATTCTCATATCAATTTATTTTCCTAGAGTATTAATTCTAGATGGCCAATCAAGGATTAATATGAAGAACAACCTAAGATGAAGATATAGATAGATAATGAATCCTAAATAATCAGATCTAATAATTCATAAAATCCCTGTGAAAAACCCTAAACCTAACAAGCAAACTACTCAGACATATTCAATGAAGAACAAAACATCTTTCTGAATAATAAGCAATTGAAATTAAAAGAGTAAAGAGGGAGTTCAAGAATTCTTCTCTCAAAGCAGTTCAGATCTCTCTCCCAAAAGCTCTCAAGATCTCACAGGGTTGCAGAAAAATAAAACTTGATAGAATGAAACTTGAGGGTTTGGAAAACCTAAAAACACTATTTATATGTCCTAAAACACGTCAGGGACTTGTTTTGCAATTATGGAAAACTTTGGGGCAGATTTGTAAAACTTCCTAATTTGGCTCTTTTCTCGTTGGCAGCAAGGGTGTCGATCGATGCTCCTTTGTGTGGTGTCGATCGACGCTCGGTCTATGATCCGACTCCAACTTGATTTCCTTCGGTAAATTGCTCCAAAATGATCCAAATTGTTCCATCCGTATCAAACTCCTAAATAACCTGTAAAGACTCACAAATAACCTAGAAACAAACCAAAAGACTCAAAAAGCACACTTATATCATGGTTAAAAACCGTAAAAACCATGATATATCAGACACTCTCAACCTTTCACACCAATGACAAACTGCTCCAGCAGCGAATTCGTGAAAGAAACTTTCAAACATTTGCAAGTCTTTTCTCTTGTTTGTACGAGCAAGAAATCTTGAAGAAAAACCCAGAAGTCAACCTTGTGCATCTCGATGATGAAGGATACTTTGATCATGAGAATGATGACTCCCTAGAGACTTCCGATTGCCTCAAAGATGATGAATGAATTTTTGGTTTTTATTTTGGTTTAATTCTATGCTTTTATGATTTAATTTATTCTATGTATTGGATAATTGATTTGGTTTAAATTCAAGGATTTATTTTATAAATTATTTGCCTTATTAAATTAAAACATAAAATGTTGTTTTATATTGAAATGGTTGAGGATATGAGTGAACTAGTGGTGGACAGTGGATCCAGCCACACTATACTAAGAGATAAAAGATATTTTATAAACCTCACCATGAAAAATGCCAATGTTAGTACAATTGCGGGTATAGCAAACTTGATAGAGGGCTACGGACAGGCTCACATATTTTTGCCTAATGGCACACACATTGAATTAATTGATGCCTTATACTCACCCAGCTCTAAGAGAAACTTATTGAGCTTTAAAGATATAAGATTAAATGGTTATCATGTTGAAACCAAGGGTGAAGGAACTAAAGAGTTCCTCTACATTACAGAAATTGTAAAAGGACAAAAGAAGGTCCTAGAGACTATACCTGCACTAGCCACTGGTTTATACCATGCTAAGATTAATATGATAGAAGCTAACTTGGCTAAGCACAGAATGTTCAATGAACAATTCACTCTATGGCATGACCGGCTAGGCCATCCGGGTTCGAACATGATGCGTAAACTGATTAAAAGTTCGAATGGGCACAGCCTTAATGTAAGAAAAGTTATCCCTAAACATCTCACTTGTGTAGCATGTGCACAAAGGAAACTTATTATAAGGCCATCACCAGTAAAAGTCACAAAAGAGACTTTACATTTTCTGGAAAGGATACAAGGTGATATATGTGGACCAATAAACCCATCTTGTGGGACATTTAGATATTTTATGGTGATGATAGATGCATCAACCAGATGGTCACATGTTTGCTTGTTATCTACAAGAAATCTAGCATTTGCTAAGATGTTGGCTCAAATTATAAGGCTAAGAGCACACTTTCTAGATTTCCCACTTAAGACTATACGTCTAGATAATGCTGGTGAATTCACATCCCAAGCGTTTAATGATTACTGTATGTCCATGGGGGTGAGTGTGGAACATCCTGTGGCACATGTCCATACACAAAATGGACTAGCTGAGTCCTTCATTAAACAAATACAAATGATAGCTCGACCATTGTTAATGAGATCGAAGCTCCCTGTGTCGGCTTGGGGACACGCAATATTACATGCAGCAGAACTCATACGCGTCAGGCCATCTAGTGAACACAAATATTCACCATCCCAACTATTAACGGGTCAAGAGCCAGACATTTCCCATCTCAAAACATTCGGTTGTGCTGTTTATGTACCTATTGCTCCACCACAGAGAACTAAGATGGGACCTCAGAGGAGGACGGGAATATATGTTGGATATGAGTCTCCCACCATTATAAAGTATCTTGAGCCATTAACAGGAGATTTATTCAAGGCCAGATACGCGGACTGTCAATTCATTGAGTCCGAATTCCCTATGTTAGGTGGTGAGACTAGCAAGCTGGTCAAGGAATTAACATGGAATCAAACATCCTTAAATTGGCAAGATCCTCGAACTCTGGCATGTGATGCAGAGGTTCAAAAGATTATACATTTACAGCAGCTAGCTAATCAATTGCCAGATTCCTTTGCTGACCCAAAGAGAGTAACAAAATCGTACATACCAGCTTGCAATGCACCAGTACGAATTGATGTTCAGAAGGAACACAATATTCAAGTTGCTACAGAGTCTAAAACCCGTTTGAAACGAGGTAGACCATTAGGTTCCAAAGATAAAAATCCTCGAAAGTCGAAAGGTGCAAAACAGACCGAGGTTCAGGGAATTACAGAAAGTACAGACATGGCCGCGGCAAATGATAAGGAGCCGGATGGGGTTCAGGACGCTGAACCTCTAGGTCCTGAAAATATTGATAATAATGAGATTTCAATAAACTATATCATGTCTGGAATTAAATGGAACAGAAAAGATGTCGACATTGATGATATATTTGCATACAAGGTAGCACTTGAGATAAATAAGGATCTAGAACCCACATCTATATTAGAGTGCACTCAAAGCAAAGATTGACTTAGATGGAAAGAAGCTATTGATGTGGAGTTAAACTCTTTGAAGAAGAGAAGTGTGTTTGGTCTGATCTTAAGGACAACACCTGAAATTAAACCAGTTGGACATAAGTGGGTCTTTGTAAGGAAGAGAAATGAGAACAATGAAATTGTGAGATATAAAGTACGGCTTGTAGCACAAGGATTCTCTCAAAGACCAGGAATAGACTATGAGGAGACATACTCCCCTGTGATGGATGCAACGACTTTTAGATATCTAATAAGTCTGGCTGTAAGAGAAAAACTGGATTTGCGGTTAATGGATGTTGTAACTGCATACTTATATGGTCCACTGGATAATGAAATCTATATGAGATTACCAGAGGGAATAGAACTCAAAGATAAGAGTGGTTCTCGAGAACAGTACTGCATAAGGCTAGACAAATCGCTTTATGGACTGAAACAGAGTGGTCGAATGTGGTATAACAGACTAAGCGAATATTTGGCAAAGAAAGGCTATAAGAATGACCCGATCAGTCCATGTATATTTATAAAGAAGTTTGCAAACAAAGGATTTGTGATAATAGCAGTCTATGTGGATGATTTGAACATCCTTGGAACCTCTGTGATCGCCCAAACTGTAGAATACCTCAAGAAAGAATTTGAGATGAAAGACCTAGGCAAGACAAAATTCTGTTTGGAATTGCAGCTTGAGTACAAAAACAATGGTATCCTTGTGCATCAAAGGGCATATACAGAAAAGGTACTCAAGAGGTTTAATATGGAGCAAGCTCACCCATTGACTAGCCCCATGGTTGTGAGAAGTACATATGTAGATAAAGATCCATTTGCTCCTAAGAAGGCCGATGAAGAAGTTCTCGGACCAGAAATGCCTTACCTCATTGCTATAGGAGCGTTAATGTTCTTGGCTAGCCACACTGGACCAGACATATGCTTTGCCGTGAACCTCCTAGCAAGATATAGTTCTTGTCCAACCATAAGGCACTGGAATGGTATTAAACATGTTCTGCGTTACCTACAGGGAACGACAGATTTTGGTCTACATTACACTAACTATAACAAAGATGGTTTAGTTGGTTTTGCTGATGCAGGTTATCTATCCGATCCACACAATGACAAGTCACAAACAGGTTATGTGTTTACACACGGTGGTACAGCAATCTCTTGGCGTTCTATGAAACAAACCCTTGTAGCCACATCATCAAATCACGCAGAGATACTAGCAATACATGAAGCCAGCCGTGAGTGTGTCTGGTTGCGGTCCGTGATTCAGCATATTCAGACAGACAGTGGATTGGAAGACATCAAAGAAGCAACCATAATTTATGAGGACAATACAGCCTGCATCGCACAGCTCAAAGAAGGTTACATCAAGGGAGATCGGACGAAGCACATACTGCCCAAATTCTTCTTCACACATGAACTACAAAAGGCCAGAGAAGTTCAAGTGTTGCAAGTGCAGTCATGCGACAACTCAGCCAATCTCTTCACCAAATCGCTACCGACAACAACATTCAAGAAGCTCACGCATCAGATTGGAATGCGGAGACTTAAGGACTTGGAGTGATGTTTGGAACAGGGGGAGCAATGTGTGCTGTACTCTTTTTCCTTCACCAAGGTTTTGCCCAATGGGTTTTCCTGGTAAGGTTTTAATGAGGCAGCACCCCCAAGCACATTGCATAGATCCCATTCCAGCATAGGCACGGTCATCTCGTCCAAGGGGGAGTGTTGTGAAACACTTAGTGGACTCAATAGACCGGCCCATATACTATCCATGGAGACTCAGCCTCTCGGCCATACTCGGTCCGCACACCTTCGGCCCATGAGCCGAAGCCTTCTCGGCAACTCCTTACTTATATCGGTTTAAGCTTAGGCCTTTGTACTCTACTATATATATGTGTGTAACCTCGGGATTAATTAATAAGAATACACAAGAGCTTTATCCCTAAACTCTATATTCATAAGAAAAGTAGTTTATTATGGAAAAAATTAATCAATAAAAAAAATTAAAGAAAATTAATCAATAGATAATATTATTTTTCATTTAATAAAAAAGTTTTGAAAAATAATAATATATTTTAATTTATTTTGAAAATTGTTAACTTTAATAAAATAATAATAAATTGTGATATTTTAGAAAATAAATCAACAGTTCAAAAAAATCGACTATGTAACAAATCAATTAATAAAAAAATAAATCGACTTTTTAATATAAGTCAACAAAGAAAAAAACATAAATCAGCAGGAATAAAATATAAGTCGACAGTTAAAAAAGTCAATCATATTAATAAGTCAACTTAAAATAAAATAAGCCTACTAATACCAAACAAATCAACGGGAAAAAATTATAAATCAACAAACAAAACAAATAAGTCAACATCATCAAAAGTCGACTTTGTAAAAAAACAATCAAACAAAAAAAATCGACAATTTTATAATAAATCGATGGAAAAATAAATAAGTCGACAAAAATTAAACTTAAGTCAACCATTCAAAATATCGCCCTTATTAATAAATCAATGTAGAATATAATAAGTCAACAATAGATAAACAAATCAAGAGAAACAAATATAAATCGATGAACAAAAAAAATAAGTCAACAGTTAAAAAAATCGATTATGTTATAAATCCACTAGCCATAACATAAGTCAACTGTTCTAATATAAGTCAATGACACAGATAATTAAGTCAACAGAAGTAAAAAAACAAAACGATTATTCAAAAAATCGACATTATAAATAAATCAACCTTAATTAAAATAAGTCTAAAACATTGATATATATATATATATATATATATTATAAATTGTATAATCTTGAATTATTTATTTTTAAAGAAAATTAAATCTAAATAATATCAACAAAAATATTTAAATTCCTTTTCTTTAACCAAAATTTTAAGATCAAAAATTTATTCATGTAATCATTATTTAAAATACAATAAATAATTTTCCTTATAATTTTAAATTATTAAATAATTAATTCTGAATTTAAGAATTTTAAAAAGTAATTTATTTTTAAAGTTAATTTATTTTTAAATATAAGTTAAGTTTTTATTGTTTTTATTTAATTGTTAAAATTATTTAATAATAAGGTTATTTTTATCCATTTTCATTCCAAAATGTGTAATTTTCAAATTTCTTTTCAAATATAGTATAGTTTTCAAATTGTCCCTTAATTAAATGATATTGCACAAAATTTTGAGATAACGATTACTTGATAATATGATCAGCGACAAAAAAACTTTCTCCAATCGGAGAATCCAGTCTCCCAGTTCCAAAGGGGATGCTAAGGCGAGTGAAGAAGGTTAAATTGATTTCTGATTTGTTTGTATTAAATTACAGAGAGTTCAAAGATTCTGGGAGATTGGGATTCAGCTCTTCCAGTGAATCTTGAAGAAAGAATCGTGATGGTCTCTGTTCCCACTTCACCGGGATCTAAAGACGAAAGAAAGAAAAAGATGAAGAAGAAAAAGAAATTGAAAGTGAAGCGAGAGAGCACAACAAGGAAGAAGAAGAAGGAAACATGTAAGAGTTAACATCCAGCTACTGATGTTAACTATGGTAGCTGGACTTGGAAGAGCATTGCTTGGATCCTATAGCTCGGGAACAAAGGATTTCTTCTCAGAATTTGAATACTAATGTCCTTGCGTTGTGGTTTGAGGTCTTCCATCCATAGTTTATTCATTTCCTCATTTCTTCCTTGCCTTGTAATGTGCTGATAAGTTTGAAGGTGTGATCTCTTCTCTCTTATCTCTTCTCAATCCCAAGTACAAACGATGAACTCTAACTGACAAGATAGGAGTTACAATGCTCCTCTCCTATCACCATGAACAGAGCACGCAGGCTCTCTAACAAACTCTCACTTAAGTGATCACGAAGGATGAGTCTTTACAATAGACTCTACTCGCTATTTATACTACTATCTATTTCTTTAGCTCCTCACACGTGCCTCTTATGTGCTTATCAATACTCCCCCCTTTCAAAACAGCTTGTCCTCAAGCTGTGATGTAGCCAAAGTAGTGAAGATGGAAACCAAAAAAGACAATCGATGTTTTCATGGTAGAGCTGCTGCACACACATTAATTCTCCACACCATAGTGTAGTTGCAGGTTCTGAGAATGTCTTCTGCAGTTTCTTCTTTCTCCAGCAATGCCATACTGAAAAGTAGCCGATCTTGTCTACAGTTGCAGTAGACCAGGAGCCATGTGTAACATCACTACAATGAAACTCAACCAGAAACCCAACAATCATATACTCGATGCCACTCTTGTTAACACATACAGGCCAATTCCCTTTGTCATGTTCATTCATCGTTTGATGAGAGTCCACCAAACTGTCTTGAAATCGCAAATAAAGTAATCTCATAGGATGCAATTGTTGCAGATTATTGTATCTCTTCCAACTCACTGTTCTGCTCCAAGTGTGTGAGTAATCATGTTTGTGTCGTCTCTTAAGTCGTACCTTCTTTGGCTTGTATTTGAACATCCATTATTTCAAATGTCTCCTTCTCTTCTTTGTTTTCAAACTTTCTTTCTGTGGAGACAATGGCCTGGACATTTGGTATAGAGAACAAATGTTGTGGTACTACTCAAATTCTGAAACATCTCACCATCACCTTTTATCGAAACCATCTTGATGTTATCCTGAAATCCGTTGGTAGCTATTACCAAGTCTGAAGCTTGTTGATGACACAATTTCTTCACACAAACAGATTCTTCTTTCTGCATCAATTGCCTCAGGGCATCCTTAATGGGAGAACATTTTTTTGTGTTCTTAGATTAAATATATAGTGAAAATAATGTAAAATCAGTTGTTAAGATCATAGGTAAAAAAAATGGGGGAACTAATTTTGGTGTTCTTAGAATAAAAATATACTGTTTAAGAACATGTTTAAGATTTAATACAAAAACAAAAAAGCTTAGTTGATGAACAAACTAATACAACTAATCCTAATAAAAGAAGAGTCAGGTCTGAATTTAAAGCTCTGTCTCGTTTTCGTTGAAGTTCCAGTCTCTGACAAGGTCTCTTCTCACAGCACGGCTTCGTACTAAGCGTGGTGAGGCTCCTTCACCTGCTTGGAAATTGGGTTGTGGGGTTACCTTTGAGGATGATGCAGGGAGAGTGTTTACCTTTGAGGATGATGCAGGGAGAGTGTTTACCTTTGAGGGTTACCTTCCTTGTGAGGCAGCTGACAATCACAGAGCATCTACCTTTGTTGTCTGAGCTAGAAACAGAGTAGCTTCTAAATGAGTGGGATGGGCTCTCTACACTATGGCACACGGGGTTTGAATCACAAGCACACTTGCTCTTTAAAATTCCTGCGTTTAGACATAGTCCAATGGTTTCAGAAACATACGAATGGAACATAAGATAAAGGTCTGTTGCGAGTGATCTCACATTTCTGTGGAACAAGTTACTTGAAAAAGGACCCTTCATTGTGAAATAAATAGAACAAGAACTAAGCTAACCATTCACAAAAAGTCAATTCCTTTACTCACGAAATCTAAACAAAATCAGACACCGTTTCAAACAGCAATATTGAACTTCTTCGAATCACCAACTTACTCATGAACACTAGCAAGCAAAAACAAAGACAATGCAAAATTTTACATCATTCGAAAAAAGAACATCAACCTTCAACTTCTCCCCATCATCAGCCCACACGAATACCAAATTAAGTATCTTTCCAGTTTCTTCCTCTCTATGAATCTAACAATAAACACCAAAACCCATCACTAAACTCAAAACTCATTCACAATATCCGCATTTTACTAAATCCAACGATTGAAACTGAAATCTTAAGAATAATACCCTGAGGGGAAGTACTCGACCCGATTCAACAAGCGACGAAGAGCCCTGACCAGCTCGGATCTGAAGCGGGAATCCGACTGCGGGAAAACCACGGCGGGAATCCGACCAATCGTCCGGTCTCGAGCCGATACTCCTCGACCCGTGGCTTCGCGTGGAATCGATTTGGGTGTTTTAATCGGAAGATTTTTGTGTTAATACGGCGAGGATGAAGGAAACGAAGTCGCGATATCGAAGAAGAAGGTGAATGCTACTTTTTTCGACCAATCAGAGGAGAGGAAAAATATTAGAACACCCTTTGGATCAGTTCTGAACCAAGATCAAAAATATTGATCTAAGCCCACTGTTACTTATTTTTATTATTTATTGGGCTTAGAACATGGGGAAAGTTATCCCATTAAGGATGGCCTCACATCAATTTCTTCACCATGTAACTGTTCCTCTTTCTGAACCATCCAAGCAACACTGGCCTCAGTAGGTGACAAGAGTCGATTGTACTCTAGAACTTCCAATGTTAAATCCTCAAGAACGTTCTTTGATTCATCTTTAAAAATCAAAGCTTTTTTGCTGACCAAAATCTTTCTCAATCAACTCATGCTCCTCCTCAGCTGAATTTGATTCTTGCATTGAATCTTTTACTAAAATCACTTCATTATCAGAAGTTTGTATTGATGGGCTTGACGGCTTGACGTTTCCAAACCAAACATACAATCGTGACTTGAAATCCTTCCAATTTGTGAAGGATACATATGCCTGAACCAACTCAAAGCATCTCTTTCCAAGTGCGACAACACCAAACTTAGCTTCTCCACATCATTATTTTGAGAAAAACGAAAGAATCTTTCAACTTTCGAAATCCAAATACACGGATAAACTCCATTGAAAATAGGTATTTCGACTGGCTTGACCAAACCATCTCCATATCCCATCATTAACGTTGATTCGTTCTTGCTCAAAAGTGAATTATCTTTCTGATGTTCCATTGATATGTTGAGCCCTGAACCATAAATATTTACCTACGTTGATGAAAGAATCTTGTTTGCAGTTGCAATGTGTTCCACGTCCAACGATTGCCTTTCAAAAAACAAATCCCCGTCGCGATGCTTTTCTTTCTTCTTCTCCGAGACTTCAATCGATTTTTCTTCTCTATGCTCCTGAATGAGTCTGATTCTTTCAGCGGTGTCACCAAATCGCAACAACAAAGCTAACTCCATCATTCCCCAACTGTCAAAATATCCACATCCTCTTGTTCGCCATTGAAACCACAAGAGAGCTTCACCTTCGAGAAGACTTTGCGCAAGATTCAGCTTCTCATCTGCCGTGAAATCCTCTTGGATAAAGAACTCCTCTAACCATGAAAGCCATGGTCGCAATTCACCAGCCACACCATCGAAGATGGGAAATCCCTCAAGACACATTGCGATCAAAATCCCCAAATTGTATAATCCCCAATTCGTCGAACCCTAATCCTTCTCTCGCGTTGACCCTTCGATCACAGTTTCACCGCACCATTTGATAAGAATGAAGGTGATGATCTCTTCTCTCTTATCTCTTCTCAATCCCAAGTACAAACGATGAACTCTAACTGACAAGATAGGAGTTACAATGCTCCTCTCCTATCACCATGAACAGAGCATGCAGGCTCTCTAACAAACTCTCACTTCAGTGATCACGCAGGATGAGTCTTTACAATAGACTCTACTCGCTATTTATACTACTATCTATTTCTTTAGCTCCTCACACGTGCCTGTTATGTGCTTATCATGTGCTCTATTATTTTACAGTTCCTGCAGTTGTTACTCTTTTCAGAAGGCACTGTGTATTTCATCTGGCTTTATAGAAAATGGTATATGTTATTAAAAAAATAAAACATGGAGAAGTTCTTAGATAAGTTGCCGCAGATGGATCTGATGCGTTTGGAGAAATGACGTTTTGGTAATTCGTTGTTTGCTTTGTAACAAGTATATTTGTTTGTGTGACAACATCAATTAAGTAATCTAGTCCAGTGGTTAAGTAACTTGTTGTTTTCTCTCATACCTGTCAGTTGAATTAAAGATGTGGTGTTTTTTTTGGGTAATGTCAATGAAAATTAACTATTTAATTGGAAAGTCAACTAAACTTAAGTATTTAATCTATTACGAGCAAAACTTATGTTTTTCTTTCAATATTTTTGGTAAGTTCATGATTTTTGTCACATTTTCCCGTATATATATTCAACAAAACTTTGAATTTATGTTTTACTTATTTTCTTCGACCTTATTATCTGCGTATACGTGTGTGTGATGCTGACACACTTCGTTTGTGTGCACTAAAATATCTTGGGTGTTAATAATATTGGTTTGTAGCCCTGTTTTAAAAATCCTCGCCTAGTACCAATTACGCTCCGCAAAATCGCTAGGTCCACCCTCTCCGCCTCGATTAATAACTAATCCCCGCTTAGCATCGATTATTCGATTATACCATCCAATCCGATTACTTCCCGCTTAATTTTGTATATACCAATTATTTTTGTAGCCATATATAAATCAAATATATATTTTTTTTGTTATTTAGACATTGAAATTACGAATTTATGATGTTTTACAATAACTAATGTACAAACTATTAACTAAAATCATATATATTTTTTTTTAAATTACGTTTTTATGTGTTTACCATCATTTTAAAGACAATAATATAGTTTTATATTTTATTTGATATTTTCCTTTTCACATAAACAAAATTATACATATATTTAGTACTATATATCTTATTTTATTATTAATTTAATAGAATAACCCTAAAACCTAGTCCCCGATTAATCCCCGTTTAATCTCCGATTTTCTTGCTAGGTGCTAGGCCCACCCCGTCCGCCCGACTAGCGCCTAGCGATTTCTAAAACAGGGGTTTGTAGTAATGAAACAACCCAAACCTTTTTATTTTATTTTAATTATAATAGTTAACTAGTGATCTTATACTCATTAACAACCCAACACTAATTAAACAACAACGGATAACAAAAATCTACACCATTAATCCAATAACGAATAAATAAATAACACGATAACATCTATACAATAATACCAATAACATAAACAAAGTCATAGAACAATGAACCAACAACCTAAATAACCATTGTAGACCATATTGTTCCATTTTAGCAACTTAACAACAGCATAGAACAAACAACCGAGCCTCTAGAACATCCTCCTTTTCATTGCCTTGATTCCACGATCACACTTTGTACCTGTACCACAAACAACAATTGAGATAAGTGAATATTATCATAAACACTCAATGAGACGATCCTTCCATCTACTAGACTATACACAGAAACAAAAAAACAAACACAAGCAATACACAAAAACAAGCAAACCAGGCAACTCTGAACACATGCGTCGTCAATGCCCTTGCGTAGACGGATTCACTCTTTGCATCGACCGATGCACTTTTTGCATCGACTGATGCACTCCTTGCATGTTGTGGTGTGATTTTCATCATTGTTTGGTCAGAATATTTTGTTGGAAAGGTGAGTGCATGACCATGGCTTATCTAAGCTTGAGATTTTCTGATTTTTGTGTTTATATGTTATGTTGTTGATTCCTTTGTTTGTTTGGGTGTTTTCGTGGTTCCTGAGACTTTGTGAGACTCCTATGGGATCCTGGATTGTGCTTGGTGCATTTGGGAAAGAAGGAGTGTGTTGATCGAAACTAATGCGAGGATGGCGCAAGAAACCTAATGAGCGTCAATCAACACCATGTGGAGGTGTCGGTCGACACAAACTAGGGTTTTTTGGGAAATGTCGAGTAGGCATCGGGTGACACCAGGTGGTTGCGTCGATCGACATAGCGAGTGTGTTGGTTGACTCTAACCTTCGCCAAGTGTCAGTGACGATCGACACCAACCTTCAGCAGTGACTGATACTTGTTTTTCCTGGTTTGATTGTATTATTTGCTATGTGTTTGATTGGAGATCTCAATTGCTTGTGTGTATACCCCAATAGATGGGAGGATTGCCTCATTGAGTATTTGTGATAATATGCGTTTCAGTTGTTGTTTGTGATGCAGGTAAAGGCAAGATGTGATCGTGGAATCAACGCAATGAAGAGGAGGATGTTCTAGTGGCCCGTTTGGTTGTTGTTTGCTTCTGTTAGGTTGCTAGAGATGAGTCATTAGAATGTTGCCTAGGTTGTTGGTTATTTGATTCATGCTGTTTGTTTCAGAATTATTGGTTTAAGATTGATTGCTCGAGTATTTACCCGATACACTTAACCGCAAGGCAGTATATGCGGGGTCAAATCCACAAGGACCAATGGTACACTAAAGATTTGTGAGACTTGTAAATAGCTAAAGCGAACGAAAGTTTGTTTGTTTGGTTTCAGAAATTGTAAATAAAAATGCAATAAATAAAACGATTTAACTTATGGGATTAAAACATTGGGCTATAAGGCATTTCAGTGATCAATGACCAATGGGGAAAAGAAACAAGGAATTCAATAGTTAAGAATCGTTCTAGAACATGAACACAAGATTTGACTAACCCTCTTTCAAGGTATTAATCACTAAAGTTGACTACTCAATTACTAAACTTTCATTTGTAATCTCCTAATCAAATTTGCATTATCAAACAAGTTCACTAAGTTCACAATATCCCCTAACATCAACTTTCACAGGTTAGAGAAATATTGCTCAATTCATATTGGTTCAGGCATTCTATCGTACACTTGTGATGCATGGAAAGACCTAGAATCTAGAACAAGGTGATCAGTCCTATTCTAGCATTAAGAGCATATGAATCAAAGAACCACAAATAAAATAAAGATCCCAAGCAACAATTAAACCATTAAATCATTTGATCCCCTACTTAGAACCCTAAAACCATATTAGGTGAGTACTCACACATATTGAAAGCAACAACACAAAGAGAGGAAGAAGACATAATTAAAATGATTAAATAAAATGAGGAAAGAGTTTAGAAATCTTCTCCAAATTGTCAAAGAGGATGAATCTCTAATCTCCAGAAATAGCTTACAAAAGTCTCCAGGTGCAGAAAAACTTAGAAAATAGCATATATCATAGCATGTGTTGCTCATTAGGTTTTGGGGATATTTATACCCTTATTAAAATAAAATATATAAAATAAAAAATGAGAATAGAAAAAGGAAATAAGTGTCTGGTTGTAGTCAAAATAGACTTCACCACACTTGTCCAGACTTCAGTAGACTTGTGCATAAATTTCACCAGACTTCACCAGATTTGTCTACAGACTTCACCAGACTTGTCTACAGACTTCACCAGGCTTGTCTACAGACTTCACCAGACTTCTCAAGATTTGTCTACAGACTTCACCAGACCTCTACAGACTTATCCAGACTTGTCTACAGACTTCACTAGACTTCTTCAGACTTGTCCAGACTTCATGATTCAATTCAACTTGGAGATGTACAAAAAGTCACTTCCTGCTTCTTTATTCAAGTTAAACTCGAATCCAACCAGAAGACTCCAAATCTAGCACATTGTCTTCACACCTAATCACAACTCAAGAAAAGACCAAAAAGACACAAAAGACGGATAAAGATGCGACAAATGACTCAAAACGAATATTAAATGAAGGACAAAAGACATCAAAAACAAAATACATCAACTCCCCCCGGCTTAGATCTTTGCTTGTCCTCAAGCAAAGCAAATACCTTTGTCAAGGAAAGAGGTTTAAAAACGCGAGAACTCACATATTCTTCTGGGATCATGCTCTCAAACAATTGCCTGCAAACCACTTCTGGGATCATGCTCTCAAACAATTGCCTACATCGCCATGACCATAGCAACTTCATTAAATCCCAAGTACACAAAGAGTTTAGAGTCAGATAACTTGACCTTTTAACATTCATTAGTAAATGCGTGCACTCTCACAAAGGGGATATCGAACACGCTCTGGTCTAGGTTATGAGGCAATTTATGGGTGGCTCAAGTGTTTAAAGGTATCCAACAACGAGAACGGATGCATGTCATTATGCAAAATCACAGTGAGACACAGACCAATTGGGAGGTACACAGCTTCCCTCTACTCGGATCAAACCAACCAACGTAAAACCCCAAACAAATCATCATTGTTCTAGATGCTTTTGATAAATAAATAAGAGTACTCTGACTTTTCCGGTTCCATTTTTTACTCTTTTCCCATTTTATTCATTTTTTTTTTCTCAGTTCTTTTTTTCTTTTTGTTTTTGTTTTTCTTTTTTTATATGGGGGAGTGGAACCGGTTCTCGTCTCACAAAATTACATCAAAAGCACTAAATCATGGAAACTCAACACATGCTTATGAACATAACCACACAACCACAAAAAAAAAATCAATATCAATCACCCAAACAAACTACAATGACAATCCTAACTAGAGGAAAGCTATGTCGGTCTGTATACTCCGTAGTTTTTGCACATGAATGCACATGATGATGATGACCAAAGAATGCGAGTGGTCTGAGGCAAGGATAGGGGTAAAGGTGTGGTACTAGACTAAAAATGAGTCTAACCATTCAGAGTTTACAAAGAGTGGTAAAAATGGTGTAAACTAAACTCTGAATGTATGATCCATTACACGATTCTCAACCCCCTAGGTGAGATATAATAAGTCCATATTAAGTCCAAATAAGCAAGGCCAAGCTCAAATCATCCAAATTTTAAAGCGACAGGAATTATTGAAGTGATCAAGTCATGTTTTTTTTTTTCTAAACTTCCAAGTCATCCTTAAACAATGCTAAATGGTCCCAAGGCAATGAATCAAGCATGGTGAAATTCCCTAAGAAACAAACTAACTGACTCAAAAGAAAGCAACAAAAGAAAACAACCAAAGCAAACAAGATCAGTAGACATATGACACCCTCCTCCAGACTCGCTTCACACCGTCTCGGTGTGAAAACAAATCCAAGAAAAGAGGTCAAACAGACTCAAAAGAAATTTAAAAGAAAAATAAATAGTAAAAGAGAGAAATACCTGATGGTTTGCCTTCCACAAAGCGCTTGTTTCATGTCACTAGCTTGACCAGATTCTTGTGAACTAATGAGTATGAGCACAAGGACTTGCTCCAAAAAAAGGTCCCCAATCATTCATCTTTAGCTTCAGAACTCTACTCATAACCCCTTTCACAGCTTTTCGACCTTTTTCTTTCAATTCTGAAGTTAGAATACTCCTAGCTTTTGAAAAGGGTCTTGAGGTTCCCTTACACTGCACCTTATACTCTATGGTATCTCCAACACACTTCATAGGTGTCAAGGTTACATGAGGATTTTCCTTTATCCATTTGGGCTTAACCTTGCATGTAGCACTAACATTTTTTATTGGAATTTGAAGGTCTCATCCAGGAATTCCTTGACCTCACTCCAACCTATGCATGTCTTCACATACTTATCCCTAGGATCATCAATGGTTTCAATTGAAAAAGCTTATCTTCCAATAGTAGGTTTTTTTCAGCAACCTTTTCATGTCAAACTCCTGAGTATGGTCACCAATCTGCAAGTGAATTTGCTGCTTTTTTACATCAATCATAGCCCCAACGTTATGTAAGAATGGGCGACCAAGAATGAGAGGATCATGTGGTTCTTTATCAAGCTCCAAAACTGTGAAGTCAGTTGGGATGTAGAAGTTCCCAACTCTAACATGCACATCCTCCACCAACCCAACTGGAGATCGCACAGAACGATCAGCAAGCACTAAGGAGATCCTTGACGGTTTGAAATTTGTGATTCCCAAACGCTCTGACACAGAAAGCGGCATCAAATTAACACTAGCTCCCAAGTCACATAAACATCTCTCAAACATGAATCTCCCAATTTGGCAAGGTAGTACAAAACTCCCTGGATCTCCAAGCTTCTCAGGAATCTCAATCGGGATGATGGCATTGCACTCAGAACTAACCATCTCTACCTCTTCTTTCAAGTGTGCCATTGCAAGCATTTTATCCTTGTTCCTTTGATGTTTTTCCTGCTTCTCAAAATGCACATATGCCTTCCCAGTTGAAATCATCATGACCCTTTCTTCAATGTTCTTCTTGTAAGACAAGACATCCTTCAAACATTTCTTGTATGTTTTTGTGTTCTTTATTGACTCTAGGAATGGGAGTTTGATGTGAAACTCTTTCATAACTTCATCAAAGCGAGCTTTCGCCTTTTCAACCTGATTTTAGCTTCCACTAGATGACCTGGAAATGGGAGCTTAGGAACATATGGTGGTGGTGCAACGTATGGTGGCTCATCATCTCCTTCAATCTCATTATCTACAGCAACATCAACAACAAGAACTTCCATCTCAGAAATAATACTCTCATTTACAGCTTCTTGAAGACTTCTCTCAGCAACTTCTCCAGGTTCTTCTTGAATCATAACAGCATAACAATGCTCTTTATTTTTGGGTTCACTTTTCCCTGGTAAAACACCTGATGGTTGTGTAGAGGTGGAAGAAATCTGAGCTACTTGGTTCTCAAGAATTTTAACATGTAAAGATAGTATTGTGAACTTCCCATTAAGATCACGATACATGCTGTCCACCTTAACATTGATTTCAGCAGCATTCTTCACTTGACCTTCAAGAATCTGCTGTATCATCAACTTCATTTCATTATCCCCTGAAGAAGACGTAGAAGTGTTGCTCATAAGGGCTTGAACTGGTGCTTGGTAACTTCCCTAGAAGTTGTTAAACTGAGGTTTTTGCTGAAAACCTTCTTGACCATATCCATTTCCCTGTCCTTGTCCCTGAGGCACAATGGCTTATTGTAGTTTCCTTGCCCTGGTATAAACTGCTTTTGTTGAAACTGTTGTGGTGGATGTACCTGATCCTGTGGGTTCTCAACATTAGTGCTCCGGTAAGAGAGGTTGGGGTGATTCCTGTAGCCTTGGTTGAAACCATTGTTCTGATATCCTTGGTTCACGTAATTCATCTCAGCTTGTAGTTCCTCAGAACCATCCCTAGCACCTTCCTGATAAACCTTACCATCACCAGAATCATCACAGAAATTCAAATTCCTCTGATCTCTTCTCAAAAGCTGCTCCACTTTTGCATTCAACTCAACAATCTGTTTTGATTCTCCTCCTCCACTACTTCTCACTGTCCTATCATAGTCAACACAATGGTTACTGTTGCTAGCAGCTAGGTTCTCAATCAAAATCTCAGCTTCTCCTTCTGTTTTGGTCATGAAGTCCCCATTACTAGCTGTATCCAAGGCCATCTTATACCTCTCATCAACTCCTCTGTAGAACGTGTTGATGAGTGATTCTGGTGTGAATCCATGGTGAGGACATTCTCTCTTATAGTATTTAAACCTTTCCCAAGCCTCATGGAATGACTCAATAGCATGCTCCTGGAAGCCTGAAATCTTATTCCTAAGAAGAGTAGTCCTTGCTTGAGTAAAATACTGTCCCAAGAACGCAGCTTTATACTCATCCCATGTTCGAATGGTATCTCCCTTCAATGACTTAAACCAGCGATGAGCTTTATCACTCAGAGAAAATGAGAATAACCTGCATTTGACAGCATCATCAGGTACCCTATTCATTCGCGTTGTGCCACATATATTCTCAAAGTACTCCAAATGATAAACTGGGTTCTATGACGGTAGACCATGAAACTGATTTTGCTTCACTAGACCCAACAATGCCGGTTTGATCTCAAAATCATTTCTAGCGATTGGAGGATGTTGGACACCTCTGCGGTACATCTCAGCGTTGGGAGCATCATGTTCCCTCAAAGTCTGTCGAACATTTGCCGGTCTTTGATTAAAAGCAGCTAAACGGGCAGCTTTGCGGTGCACAGCTTCTCTTTGTGCAGCTACACGGGCAGCCTCTCCACTACAAGAAAACAGGCCATTTGCGACTACCTTTTGTGACTGATTTTTTAGTCGCAAACATTTGCGACGGTTTTGCGACTATTTTAATACCTATTAACGACCATACAAAATACGGAAATAAAACCATCGCAAATTTACGACGAAACGACACAGTCACAAAAACGTCTCACCTTTGCGACCGAATACATACTCTTTTGTAACTGATATTATTTCGTCGCAAAACAAGATGCATTTTGTGACTACTTTGCAACTGCAATTTTGGTACGTGAGAGTCGTCGCAAATAAGTCGCAAAATAGAGACTTATTTGCAATGACTTTTTCGAGTATCATTTAGTAGCAAAGTCGTCGCTGTATGTCGGCAAAAAATGTTGAGAATGTGGAAGATATTGTACTCAACTTTTGCAACTACATTGAAAACGGTCGCAAAAGAGTCGTACCATGTCGGCAAAAAACGTGCTTAAAGTGTGTTAGGTGAACTGAAATTTTGTGACTCTTTCTATAATAGTCGCAAAACAGTGGCAAAATTTCTCTTATATATATGCCACCACTTCTTCTTTCATTTACATCAACTCTAAAGAGAAAAAAACGGGAGAAAGAAAAAAAAAAATTTGTGAGAAAGAAAAAAAAAATCGAGAGGAAGAAAAAAAAAAAAGAGAAAAAAATAAAAAATAATAATGTGGAACAATCCTTCAAGAGCATGGATGTACAATCGGATCGATCCGTTCACTAATCATATCTCATCGGATTATTCGGCGGGTGTGGAAGAGTTCATCGATTTTGCCTGTAGCCATGCACAAAATAGCAGAGGTAGGTTTTACTGCCCTTGTGTAGTATGTCACAATTCGAAGTCTTTGAAAGCTGCCTCTGTTTCGAATCATTTGCTAAGTAGGGGGTTTATGCCTAACTATTATGTATGGTATGAACATGGTGAAGATTATGATGTTGTTGGGGAGGGAACTAGTAGTCATTATGCTAATAATACAGATTATGCTAGTGCTAGTGAACCAATAGGATTTGATGGGGAGAATATATATGCTGGGATGGTGAATGATGCATTTCATGGTTCTGTACCATATAACGAGTATCATGAACATGAAAGTGGAAATGATCATGTTCATGAACAACCCACCCAAGAAGCAAAACGGTTTTATGATATGCTAGCTGCTGCAAACACGCCACTGTATGATGGATGTCGGGAAGGGCAATCTCAGTTATTGTTGGCAGCTCGGTTCATGAACAATAAGGTCGACTACAATTTGTCTGAAAATTGTATGGATTCATGGATAGGACTGTTTACGGAGTATTTACTAGAGGGTAATCAGGCAACCGGTTCATACTATGAGACGGAGACTTTGATGCAAAAGCTAGGATTACCATGTCATACATATGATGTATGTATAGATAACTGTATGCTCTTTTGGAAAGATGATGAGAAGTTGGAGCATTGCAAGTTCTACGGCAAACCAAGGTATAAGACTAGTGAAGGAAGAACAAGAATACCGTTCAGTAAGATGTGGTATTTACTGATTGCGGAAAGGCTGAAGAGAAAGTACCAATCTGAGAAGACTGCAGCTTTTATGAGATGGCACGCTGAGCACAGCTCTGAGGAGGGATTTATGTGTCATCCTTCAGATGCGGCTGAGTAGAAGAATTTTCAGCAATTGCATCCCTCATTTGCAGCAGAACCGTGCAATGTTTATCTTGGATTATGTACAGATGGTTTCAATCCTTTTGGGATGTCGAAACACCATTCGTTATGGCCAGTGATATTGACTCCATACAACTTGCCTCCTGGGATGTGCATGAACACAAAGTATTTGTTTCTGACGATTTTGAATTCAGGACCGAACCATCCACAAGCTAGTCTTGACGTTTTTCTCCAACCATTGGTTGATGAGTTAACAGAGTTATGTTATAATGGAGTGGAGGCATATGATGTGTCCTTAGATCAAAATTTCAACCTTAAAGCTGTCCTTTTGTGGACTATCAGCGATTTCCCAGCATATGGCATGTTGTCAGGATGGACAACACACGGAAGATTAGCTTGCCCAATTTGTATGGACGATACAAATGCATTTCAATTGCCAGCTGGTAGGAAGACATGTTGGTTTGATTGCCACAAGAGATTTCTTCCTGCTAATCATCCAATGCGAAAGGATAAAAAACACTTTCTCAAAGGCAAACACGCAGTGAACGACTATCCACCGCAATATTTGACGGGTGAACAGGTCTTACATGAGCGTATAAGAAATGCCGAGCCGCCAAAGACTTCTGAATGCGGAGGAAATGGGCATGAAAATAAAGTGGATGGTTATGGAAGTTGGCATAATTGACACAAAGAAAGCATCTTGTGGAAGCTCCCGTATTGGACTGATCTTAACTTACGACACAATCTTGATGTGATGCATATTGAGAAAAATATTCTCGATAATCTCATGTACACTGTTATGAATGTGAAAGACAGATCAAAAGACAATGTGAGGTCCCGCTTGGATGTTGCAAGATTTTGTGATCGAAGTCAATTGCATGTTGATGCTGGTGGGAGAGCTCCTTTTCCTATTTGGAGATTGAGTGCGAAAGGGAAAAAAAGCCTACTTCAATGGGTCAAAAAAGATGTTAAATTTCCAGATGGGTATGTAGCTGATTTAGCTAGTTGTGCAGACATCAAGGATGGAAAGTTTTCAGGAATGAAAAGCCACGATTGCCATGTGTTTATGGAACGATTGCTTCCATTTGTGTTTGCAGAGTTGTTACTACGTGACGTCCATCTTGCAATATCAGGTAAAAATTTGATATATATATATATATATATATATATATATATATAGCAATTTAATTTTATATATATGTCAAATTAATTAATGATTTTATTTATATATTGTAGGGATTGGATCATTTTTCCGTGACTTATGCAGTCGATCATTGGAGCTAAGTCATGTCCAAATCCTGAAAGCGAATATTGTGATGATTTTGTGCAATTTGGAGAAAATATTACCACCTTCGTTCTTTGATGTCATGGAGCACCTTCCTATACACCTACCATACGAAGCCGAACTTGGTGGTCCAGTCCAGTATAGGTGGATGTATCCCTTCGAAAGGTTTTTCAAACGCTGTAAAGGGAAGGCGAAGAACAAAAGATATCCAGCGGGATCAATCAATCATATATTAATGATGAGATATCATACTTCTCAGAACACTACTTTGCTTCAACCATTTCTACAGCTAGTAGAAGGAGGTATTTCATACTTACATTATAATATATAATGGTCTTTTAAATTAACATGTAAGGCTAATTAAAGTTTTAAATATTTTTCAGGTCATTGCGATATGATGCGGGTGAGGTTCCTGTATATCTAGTACCCGTACCAGATATATTCACTCAAGTCGGTTGTCCTAGTGGCCAAGTTACCAAGTTTTGGCTGTCTGATAAAGATCAAAAATGCGCACATGCATATGTATTGCGGAATTTGGATTACTTTCGTCCCCTAGAGAGGTATATGTTTCAGATTATTTTTCTAGCAATTTCTCTTCAATATATTTATGGATTAATTGTCTTCTATATGTTGGGAAAAACAGTGTGTTGGACGATCAAATTCGGTATGAATATCCAGAACTCACTGATGATGAAGTCACATCGAAAAGAGATGAAGATTTTAGCGATTGGGTTTGCCAATATGTAAGTATATGTAAATAATTTAATAAAAAAAATATTTTATTGAATGGGTTTACTTCCGACAATTTATATTTATTTCTTATGTAGGTGTCTACAATGAAACATATCCAAAATTTTCCTCCATGGATCCATGAATTGCTTGAAAGTCCAGAAAACAAAGTCAAGTCGTGGCCCATGTATTTTACTAGAGGTTACATGTTTCACACGCGTGAACACGGGCAGACGAAAAAGACAATGAATTATGGGGTATGTGTTCGAGGGCAAAATTATTCTGAAGCATCTATGGAGGATGATTTTTTTGGGACCGTTGAAAACATAATCGAGCTCGAGTATCCTGGCATTATTAACCTAAAGATAACACTTTTCTACTGTGACTGGTTTGACCCAACGGTTGGCAAAGGTATCCGCATGACAAATGGAGGCATCGTAGACGTGCTTCCATCAAGAAAATACCAAAATTACGAACCGCTTATTTTAGGTTAAGTTTCTTTTCACTAAATATTTTAATTAATTTACCTACATACGTATATATATTATTAAATAAATATTAATTTAATATGTTCTGTTTCTTTATATAGGTTCTCAAGCTGATCAAGTGTGTTATCTGTCATATCCATACACTAAACGACCTCGCAAATCGTGGCTTACAGTGTGCAAAGTTAATCCGAGGAATGTTGTTCAAGAGAAGTTTAACGATGATGATTTGGTTATATTGCAACAAACTGTTATTGAGGTAACTCCGACTTTGGTTGAAGAAATCATCATTGAGAGTTTAGTCGACGAGAGTCATCAAGATGAACCAATCGATTTTGAGATAGAAGATGGTGAAGGAGAAGACGAATTTCAATGTAACTTGTCAACATCCGAAGATGAAGGTGAAGATGAAGAACTTGCATATGAAGACTAAATGTGCATTTGATTTGTAAAATATTGTCTCTATGTTAAAATCAAATAAACTTATTTCAATTATAGTAAAACTTAAGAGCTTGATTAATCTGGCAATTTGCAAGTAAAATTAGTATCTTAAAATAAAATATAGTCACAAAAGAGTCGCACATTAGCGACCGTTTAGTAACTAACACCTGAATTAGCAACATTTGCTTTGCAACCGTATTGCGGCGAATAAGCGACTAACACCTGAATTAGCAACGTTTGTGCGACTCTTTTCCCACTCTTGTTATTTTTGGGAATTAAATTTCATTTTTGAGATGTATGTACATCCTTAGATATACATTTATACTTGTATTTGACTCAATTTAGTAACTAAAACTTTTTTAAGGTCATAAATTTCAATGTTAACAATGAATACATGCATATGTTCCAAAGCCATCTTTGTAAAAACATGTCACCATGGAAGAATGTGTAGGACTTTAGAATAATGTAATTCTTATGTTTTAAAAGCAATGTTTTACATGCTCTTTCTATTTTATATACTCTTTACTACTAGTATGAGTGATGTATGGATGCAAATAAGCTCCTAATGTGTGAAAATCAAAATTTTAAATTGACTAGTAAAATACAGTCACAAAAGAGTAACACTTTGCCACCACTTTGCAACTGTCTTGAGACTGCTTTGCAACCGTATTGCGACAAATAAGCGACTAACACCTGAATTAGCAACGTTTGTGCGACTCTTTTCCCACTCTTGTTATTTTTGGGAATTAAATTTCATTTTTGAGATATATGTACATCCTTAGATATACATTTATACTTGTATTTGACTGAATTTAGTAACTAAAACTTTAAGGTCATAAATTTCAATGTTAACAATGAATACATGCATATGTTCCAAAGCCATCTTTGTAAAAACATGTCACCATGGAAGAATGTGTAGGACTTTAGGAAAATGTAATTCTTATGTTTTAAAAGCAATGTTTTACATGCTCTTCCTATTTTATATACTCTTTACAACTAGTATGAGTGATGTATGGATGCAAATAAGCTCCTAATGTGTGAAAATCAAACTTTTAAATTGACTAGTAAAATACAGTCACAAAAGAGTAACACTTTGCCACCACTTTGCAACTGTCTTGAGACTGCTTTGCAACCGTATTGCGACAAATAAGCGACTAACACCTGAATTAGCAACGTTTGTGCGACTCTTTTCCCACTCTTGTTATTTTTGGGAATTAAATTTCATTTTTGAGATATATGTACATCCTTAGATATACATTTATACTTGTATTTGTCTGAATTTAGTAACTAAAACTTTTTTAAGGTCATAAATTTCAATGTTAACAATGAATACATGCATATGTTCCAAAGCCATCTTTGTAAAAACATGTCACCATGGAAGAATGTGTAGGACTTTAGGAAAATGTAATTCTTATGTTTTAAAAGCAATGTTTTACATGCTCTTCCTATTTTATATACTCTTTACAACTAGTATGAGTGATGTATGGATGCAAACAAGCTCCTAATGTGTGAAAATCAAACTTTTAAATTGACTAGTAAAATACAGTCACAAAAGAGTAACACTTTGCCACCACTTTGCAACTGTCTTGAGACTGCTTTGCAACCGTATTGCGACAAATAAGCGACTAACACCTGAATTAGCAACGTTTGTGCGACTCTTTTCCCACTCTTGTTATTTTTGGGAATTAAATTTCATTTTTGAGATGTATGTACATCCTTAGATATACATTTATACTTGTATTTGACTCAATTTAGTAACTAAAACTTTTTTAAGGTCATAAATTTCAATGTTAACAATGAATACATGCATATGTTCCAAAGCCATCTTTGTAAAAACATGTCACCATGGAAGAATGTGTAGGACTTTAGGAAAATGTAATTCTTATGTTTTAAAAGCAATGTTTTACATGCTCTTCCTATTTTATATACTCTTTACAACTAGTATGAGTGATGTATGGATGCAAATAAGCTCCTAATGTGTGAAAATCAAACTTTTAAATTGACTAGTAAAATACAGTCACAAAAGAGTAACACTTTGCCACCACTTTGCAACTGTCTTGAGACTGCTTTGCAACCGTATTGCGACAAATAAGCGACTAACACCTGAATTAGCAACGTTTGTGCGACTCTTTTCCCACTCTTGTTATTTTTGGGAATTAAATTTCATTTTTGAGATGTATGTACATCCTTAGATATACATTTATACTTGTATTTGACTGAATTTAGTAACTAAAACTTTTTTAAGGTCATAAATTTCAATGTTAACAATGAATACATGCATATGTTCCAAAGCCATCTTTGTAAAAACATGTCACCATGGAAGAATGTGTAGGACTTTAGGAAAATGTAATTCATATGTTTTAAAAGCAATGTTTTACATGCTCTTTCTATTTTATATACTCTTTACTACTAGTATGAGTGATGTATGGATGCAAATAAGCTCTTAATGTGTGAAAATCAGACTTTTAAATTGTCTAGTAAAATACACTCACAAAAGAGTAACACTTTGCCACCACTTTGCAACTGTCTTGAGACTGCTTTGCAACCATTGCTACTGTTTTTGCGACTGTTTTGCCACCTTGTTTTGGCGGTTTATGTTCCCACCAATAATTTTGGGAAATTTGTCTAATTATTTACGCGTTTTTTTTCCCCCAAAAATTTAATACTGCGACTCTTTTGCGACTACATTGCGACGTTGTTTCGTTAATAACTAGGCAAAACACTTAAACGTTTTAACACTTCTTATTTTCTTTTTCAATCGATCTAGGGTTTTTTCTCTCAAACCTCTTCACTCTCCTTCTCTCTCAAACACATCAATCTCTCCTTCTCTCTCAATCTCTCAATCCTCTATCGCTTTCTCTTTAAATCTTTTTCTTCTTCTCTCTCTCTCTCTCTCAATCGTCGATCCGATGCCTCCTAAGACCAAGGGTGCTTCCAGAGGTCGCGGTGGCAGAACTGCCACCGGTGTCCGAATCTTCAATGGTAGCAGAACCTCTTCTCATTCGTCGAACCCTTCTGAACGCACACACTCTACGACACAGTCTGCAACCCATTCACATCAAAGCCGTCCTTCACAATTTCCCCCGATAAATCCAGCGCCAATAAGTAGTCCATTGCCGACTACAGATCCACCATCGTTCACAAATCAACCGTCGAGGACATACCAACCGTCGAGTAGTCATCCACCATCGAGGAAAAACCAACCGTCGAGTAGTCATCCACCATCGAGGACAAATCAACCGTCTAGTAGTCATCCACCGTCGAGGACAAATCAACCGTCGAGTAGTCATCCTCAACAAGCGCCTCTTCTTGTTCCTCACCCTCAACCGCAACCGGAGCTTGTTCAAGAGGGAGATAACGGCGAAGAAGAAAACGAGGAGGAACAAAACCCTAATCAAAATGTCGATCACTACCAAGATCTGTTAGATGGTTTGCTAGCTCTTCCAGGCCGAGAACATCTACCACTCCTGTCTCAGCATCCTATCCCTGGAGTCGAAACTCTATGGTATAAACACTCTCTCCTCTTGTAATTTTTCTTTAAGTATACTCGGTATGTCACATAGAATCTTAAAGCATGAATATGTTCAATAGTTTGATCTTTAAGTATACTCGGTAACACTCTCTCCTCTTGCGGTAATAGGTTCACTAATCGGTTGTTGTTTGATGTTCAATAGTTTGATCATGTTCAGTAATCGGTTGTTATTAGATATTCAATAGTTTCAATAGGTTATTGGTTCATATTTTCAAGTAGACTTACTCAGTTAATGTAACAGGTTTAACTGGCACAAAGGAAAGCTTTCTCAAGTCATTGCTGGAATCTTAAGGCGAAAGTTTGATGGGCCTTACTACAGTTGGAAGGTTACTCCACAACGCATGCAAGAGCGATACTTCAGGACATTTGCGGTAAGTCAAATTATAGTTTTAACAATGCTTTAAACACTTAACTCTATATATATGAATTGGTCAGTTTGCTAACTTAAATGTTTTATGTTATTGTAGCGGAAGTATAATTGGGATATCGGGATTACTGAGCTAGTTAAAGAAGGTTTCTTGAAGATAGCAAAGAACAGGATGAAAGGCATTGTCAGTCAAGTTAGGAGGAGTGGTGTACAACCACCATGGAT
This sequence comes from Camelina sativa, assembly GCF_030686135.1. Taxonomy (NCBI): domain Eukaryota; kingdom Viridiplantae; phylum Streptophyta; class Magnoliopsida; order Brassicales; family Brassicaceae; genus Camelina; species Camelina sativa. The sequence goes on along the minus strand of NC_141888.1, from coordinate 197,222 downwards.
TGGTGATAAAGTATGGCCTATTATGTGCGAATATTGGAACACCCCTGATGCCATTGAGAAGAGTGAGAATGCTTCTCATTGCAGAAACTCGGACCGTGGAGGCCTTGGAGTGCACAAACACTTAGCTGGTCAGAAATCATATGTACAAATTCATCAAGAAATGGTAACACTTCTCTTTCCATCCACTTCACCTTAAAGTTTTTCTAAAATTTTCATAATTTAATGTGTTTCACTATCATTGTAGGAGGAAGAGCTGGGGCGTCCTGTATCACTGGTCGAAGTGTTTCTTAAAACACACACTCGGCCAGATGGATCATTTGTGGATCAAAAAGCAAACAAGTTGCTGAGACCGATGAGAAGACCATAGAAGACAGATAAACTGACACGGACAATGATGGTCCAAATGGTTCAGAGAGTTCAACACATCGAACTCTTTCCCTTGAAGAAAGAAATGAAATCTTCCTTGCGGTAATTCGTTTGTCTTTTGTGTGTTATTTTTCTTTGTTAATTTTGGTTTCTTAATGTGAATGATGATTGATGTTTATTCTTAGATTAACAGTCTCCTAGTTTTCTTAAATTTTTTTAATGAGCTATGCTTAGGAACCTAGAATATTTGATGTTGATTCTGCATTTGGTTTTCTTGTTTGTGCTGATTAGCGAATGTTTATCTTTTAGTTTAGTGTACTCAAACAGATAACAGAGGTAACCCATTTGGCCTTGGATCACTTGTTGAGACACTAAGGAAAGGAAAAAGGAAAGAGAGTTATGCGAGCTCTTCTGCAGAAACTCTTGCGGAGCTTCAAGATCAACTTCGGCGCAAGATATCTGAACATGAGTCTGAGAATGCACGACATGATCAGGAACACCAAGAGTCTCAAGCTGTGATCAACAAGCTTGTCCTCTTCATCTCTGAAAAAAATTCCTGAATACTCAGCTTTTACGGTTCCTCCTCCTGCAGCCACCCAACCAGCTATCGGGCTTACAACCACTGCACAACCCATCGATGGAGGCACCACACCACCCTCCAGTCCATCTGCACAACCCACCGATGGAGGCACAACACCAGATGCCAATACCCCTACCTCTAATACTTCTTCCAACTAAACTTCTAATTCCCCTTTTCTTTATGTATGAACTTGCTTTTGAATATTGTTTCTTGGATGTTTAGGATGATCTTTTTGTTTTGGATGATAAGTTTGCTTGTGTGGTAGTTTCAATCATCATTCCTTTTGATTATTAGCATTTGAAATTCCCAAATTAATCACAATTAGGATTGCTAAAATGTTTCTGATTTGTGACTAAACCAATTAAAAAATGTGACTCTTTTGTGACTATACCAATTCAAATAATGTGACTATTTTGTGACTAACCCAATTCAAAAAATGTGACTATTTTGTGACTAAACCAATTCACAAAATAGTGGCACAATAGTTACTAAACACGAACTCCTTAGCGACTACAAAAACAGTCTTAACATAGTCGTAAATATAAACGACTAATTTGCGACTCAACTGCTACTAAACTAAAACACACTTTGCAACCCTTTTGGGACTAATACGTCGTCCTTAATCCATCGCTAAACCCAGACTCTACCGTTAATCCCAAAACGGTCGTAAACATACGACTGTTATACGTAGTAACAAAACTGTCCCTAAGTAGACTTTGTTGCAGTTTAGTCGGAAATGTACAACTACCAATTCTAGTCACAGTATCGTCATAAATATACGACTATATAAAAGAGTCCGTAATCTGTCGCAAATAAACGACCATGTTGCAACCAACATATTTTGCGACCGTTTTTTTGCGACCATCAATAAGAGTCACGAAGTAGTCGCAAAACCCTTATTTGCGACTAAAGAGCGACTATAGTAGGAGTGGCAAATGGCCTGTTTTCTTGTAGTGCTCCACCAGCAGGAGGATTAACGTTTCCAGCAGGAGGGGGATCCTCAAACTCTCCATGATGTTCATCATCCACATTGCCAACATTTTGACCAGCTAAACCATCAGCCGTTTCAGCAAGTCTTTTCTTTCTCCTATTCTCTCTCTCAACCTTTCCCAAGTCTTCGTGATATTGTTCTAGGTGTGAAGAGCCTGCACTGCGGGTCATACACCTGAAAACACCAAAAAGTGAGAAAAAGCTTTGGTTACCAGCAGCTGTAAATAAAAATACTCTAGACTATAAACTAATCCTAAATCTCTAGGTAACGCAATTGGTCCCCGGCAACGGCGCCAACTTGATTGCTCGAGTATTTACCAGATACACTTAACCGCAAGGCAGTATATGCGGGTCAAATCCACAAGGACCAATGGTACACTAAAGATTTGCGAGACTTGTAAATAGCTAAAGCGAACGAAAGTTTGTTTGTTTGGTTTCAGAAATTGTAAATAAAAATGCAATAAATAAAACGATTTAACTTATGAGATTAAAACAGTGGGCTATAGGGCATTTCAGAGATCAATGACCAATGGGGAAAAGAAACAAGGAATTCAATAGTTAAGAACCGTCTAGAACATGAACACAAGATTTGACTAACCCTCTTTCAAGGTATCACTAAAGTTGACTACTCAATTACTAAACTTTCATTTGTAATCTCCTAATCAAATTTGCATTATCAAACAAGTTCACTAAGTTCACAATATCCCCTCCATCAACTTTTGCAGGTTAGAGAAATATTGCTCAATTCATATTGGTTCAAGCATTCTATCGAACACTTGTGATGCATAGAAAGACCTAAAATCTAGAACAAGGTGATCAGTCTCATTCTAGCATTAAGAGCATATAAATCAAAGAACCACAACGAAAATAGAATTATCAAGCAACAATTAAACCATTAAATCATTTGATCCCCTACTTAGAACCCTAAAACCCAATTAGGTGACTACTCACACATATTGAAAGCAACAACACAAAGAGAGGAAGAAGACATAATTAAAATGATTAAATAAAATGAGGAAAGAGTTTAGAAATCTTCTCCAAATTGTCAAAGAGGATGAATCTCTAATCTCCAGAAATAGCTTAATAAAGTCTCCAGGTACAGAAAAACTTAGAAAATAGCATATATCATAGCCTGTGTTGCTCATTAGGTTTTGGGGGTATTTATACCCTTATTAAAATAAAAGATATAAAATAAAAAATGAGAATAGAAAAAGGAAATAAGTGTCTGGTTGTAGTCAAAACAGACTTCACCACACTTGTCCAGACTTCAGTAGACTTGTGCATAAATTTCACCAGACTTCACCAGACTTGTCTACAGACTTCACCAGGCTTGTCTACAGACTTCACCATACTTTTCTACAGACTTCACCATACTTTTCTACAGACTTCACCAGACTTCTCAAGATTTGTCTACAAACTTCACCAGACCTCTCTAGACTTCTCCAGACTTCACTAGACTTCTTCAGACTTGTCCAGACTTCATGATTTAATTCAACTTGGAGATGTACAAAAAGTCACTTCCTGCTTCTTTATTCCAGTTAAGCTCGAATTCAACCAAAAGACTCCAAATCTAGCACATTGTCTTCGCACCTAATCACAACTCAAGAAAAGACCAAAAAGACACAAAAGACGGACAAAGATGCGACAAAAGACTCAAGACGAATATTAAATGAAGGATAAAAGACATCAAAAACACAATACATCAAGGATTTGTAGACATCTTTGTTATTGATTATTTACTTTATTGAGATATTTGTTGGATAATTGCTGGTTGATATGGGTTGTTATTTCCGCTGTTGTATTGATTAGGGTTATGATATTAATGAGTATGAGATCACTAATTAAAATTGTATTAAAAACCAAAAAAAAATGGGTCGGATCGTCTTATTCCAAAACCCAAAACGCAACAAAACATGCGTTTCACTTAAGTTGTCCCGTAGAGGAGTACCTTGCGTCGACCGATGCAGCCTTGAACAAACTGCTCTCAAATGTACCACATGCTCCTCAGGACTCTTAGAGTATACCATAATATCGTCGATGAAGATGATAACAGAAACATCTAAAATCTCCCTGAACACATTGTTCATTAACCTCATGAACACTGCTGATGCGTTGGTCAACCCGAATGGTGTCAACACGAACTTATAATGCCCATACGTCGTTCTAAAAGCCGTCTTCCTCACATCTGCATCATCTATCGGAATCTGATGGTAATCCAATGCCAGACCAATCTTAAAAAACCAAGTAACACCTCTCAACTGATCCAACAATTCATCAATCCTGGGAAGAGGGTACTTGTTCTTTGCAGTGACCCGGTTCAGACCCCGATAAGCGATGCACAAGCAAAAACTTCCGTCCTTCTTCTTGACGAACAACACCGGCGCTCCCCACAGTTAAACACTAGGACGAATGAATCCCTTGCTCAAAAGATCCTCCAGCTGCTTCTTCAGCTCTGCAATCTCTGCTAGAGCCATCTTGTAAGGCGCCTTGGATAACAGCTCAATCCCCGGCTCTAGCTAAATCCTGAAAGGATCAGACTGAGATGGTGGTAACCCCTGCAACAACTGGAACACATCCTCAAACTCCTCAACAACCCATATACCACCAACCGTAGACTGCCGCACTGAATCCGTCATTGAGATTGTAACCAGGTAGGCCTCACGTTTCTTCTCGATCATCTTCCCTGCTTGCATGGCCGAGATCACAAGACTCCGTGAAATCACTCTTACTACCTCATATATAAGTATCCCTTCTTGATGCTCGAACACCACTCTACCCCGATGACAGTCCAGATGTACCCTGTAACGATGAAACCAATCCATACCCAGGATAACATCATACAACTTCACGAGACTGATAATCAAATCCGCTGGCTTCTATTCTCCCGCAATCTAAATATCAACACGTCTTACCCGTCCAGAGACGCTCAAAAACCCGCCTCCCGTGACTATAACAACACCCGATCGCTCTCTGGGATCTCCTCTAATGTTGGAGATCTCATCGCACTCCAAGGTAATGAAGCAATGACGTGGGACTTAAACAGAAACGTGAGGCCTACCTGGTTACAATCTCGGTCTGATCCTACAGCTGCTTCTTCAGCTCTGCAATATCTGCTAGAGCCATCCTGTAAGGCGCCTTGGATAACAGCGTAATCCCCGGCTCCAGCTCAAACCTGAAAGGATCAGACCGAGATGGTGGTAACCACTGCAATGACTGGAACATATCCTCAAACTCCTCAACAACCCATATACCACCAACCGTAGACTGCCCCACTGAATCCATCATCGAGATTGTAACTAGGTAGGCCTCACGTTTCTTTTCGATCATCTTCCCTGCTTGCATGGCCGAGATCACAAGACTCCACAAATTCACTCGTACTACCTCATATATAAGCATCCCTTCTTGATGCTCGAACACCACTCTACCCCGATGACAGTCCAGATGTACCCTGTGACGATGAAACCAATCCATTTCAGAATAACATCATACAACTTCACGAGACTGATAATCAAATCTTCTGGCCTCTATTCCCTTCAATCTAAATATCAACACCTCTTATCCATCCAGAGAAGCTCAAAAAATCGCCTCCCGCAACTATAATAACACCCGATCGCTCTCTGGGATCTCCTGTGATGTTGGAGCTCTCAGCGCACTCCAAGGTAATGAAGCAATGAGTTGTTCCTAAATCAAACATGACATGGGACTTAAAACCCCAGTTCATCTGCAATAAAGTCCAACCACCATCACCACAATGATCGATATAACATGCCTGAAGGCTTCTCATAAGCCTGTGCACCTGAGCACGCTTGCCCTCCACGACTTAATTTGTGCACACACAGAATCAATTTACTCCTTCTTAAAACCCGTCAAGGCGTAAGCTGCCTACACTCCCTTAGCTGCAACACCCATCCACCAGGGATGTCCATCAACCTCTAGACAGTGGACTACAAGACATTCCAGCATCCGACTGGAACACTCAACCGAACGAAGAAAAATACTCCAACTGTATCCATCCAACCATCCGCATCTTTAGCATGGTACCTCTCGAGAACCATCTCGTACTGATAATTTACAACTGCTCCATCTTCCTAAGATAGGATGGAAGCTCCTCAGCAACCGCAGTCCCCGACTACACCCCCACCACAAGCGGAAAAACTGGAGCCTGAACTAGTACCACTCTCAGTAACAGATCCCATAGCACGCCGAAAGATACGCCAAGCTATCATCTTTACCTTGGGCTCCACCTACAGCAACCCCACACCTGGGTTCCCAACACTCCCAGCACTCTCACCGGCTAAACCCTCTGATCCCTTTTGATATGCTTGCGACCCTCTGTCGTGCCTCCTTGTGGACGTCTGGCTACACACTCGCTGGCCTCGGGAACCTGCTCGACCCTAGCTACAACCACGCCCACGACTAACAACTCAAAAACTTCTAACCACTGTACTTCCAAGAACATAGGCTAACAAAGCAAACTAAACTGCACACAAAAATACAGAACATACCGTGGAATCCCATTGAAGGCTCTAAGAGTCGAAGAGGATGTTCTAGGATCCCATGCAGCACACAGTTGACCAACTCACATAATCAATAAAATCATGCAAATTGAAACATCAAACAACAAAAAACGCAATGAACACATACCTAGAACCGTAAGGGCTCTGATACCAAACTAAAACGACCTGACCTACTATTTTTTTTCTTTTTATTATAATAGTTAACTAGTGATCTCATACTCACTATACACCTAGCCGAATAAAAAAACAGTGGATACCATAAATCAATAACATTAACTAATAATGAATAAATGAATAACACGATAACATCTATCCATTAACGCCAATAACATAAACAAAGTCACAGAACAATGAACCATCAACCTAAACAACCGTTCTAGATCACATTGTTCCATTCTAGCAACCTAACAACAACATAGAACAAACAACCGAGCCTTTAGAACATCCTCCTCTTCATCGCCTTGATTCCACAATTACACTTTGCCTTTACCTGCACCACAAACAACAGTTGAGATGCGTGAGTATTATCATAAACACTCAGTGAGGTGATCCTCCCATCTACTGGGCTATACACACAAGCGAAAAAACAAACAAAGGCAATACACAAAAACAAGCAAACTAGACAACTCTGAACACATGCACCGTCAATGCAGCCTTACGTTGACCAACATACTTCTTGCGCCGACCGATGCAACGACCTTGCGTTGACCGATGCAACGCCTTCTACATCAACCGATGCACTCCTTGCATCGACCGATACACTCCTTTCATTGACAGATGCACTCATTTCATCGATCGATGCAGCGTCTCTCGTTATTATCAAATCCCTAGCTGCATCGACCGATGCAGTCGCGCCAAGCATAGCCAAACACGATCTTCTCCGACTCCTCTCGGTTTCGTGATGCCAAAACCGCTCTCTAAAAGCTACAAACACTATGAAAAACACTCACAAACAAGCACACTAGCAATCAATATCCAAAATCACACAAAAACACACATCTAATCGCTTAGATCAGCCATGGTCATGCACTCACCTTTGAGAAAGACAAATCTGATTCCAAAACCCACGACAATAGCGTCTTAGCAAGCTTCTCTCATGTTCTTAGCCTCAGATCTCTATTCCCACAGTTAGATCTCACAAGAAATGGCTTCAAGCTCCTCAAAAACGTTCACATGAAATCTCTCGAAGTTTTCTCTCTTTTGTTGAAGGAAAAAGTAACCAAACTCGGCCAAAAGCGTCAAAATAATTTTTTATACTCGACCCACTAGAGTTTCCAAAACTCAAAATGCAATAATACGTGCATAATTTAAATTGTCCTGTAGAAAAGTACCTTGCATCGACTGATGCAGTCTTGCATCGATCGATCTCAAAACGGAGATTCTGGTTCACGTACATTATAAGTAACATGTTTTATGTTACTTTAACTTTGGCTCATGTATCCAGTGAAGTAAACATTATTTACGTTACTTTAACTTTGGCTCATGTATCCAGTGGCGGACTCAGAAATTTTTTTTAGGTAGGTCAATAATTTTTTTTAAACAGTTGAAAAAGAAAAAAAATAACTTTTTAATGTGGTATTAGGGAATCAAACTCGGGTTTGGGGTATCACACTTAGAGGGGAAAACCAACTTGGCTGCAGAATCTTCAAGAGTCTACATGCAAAACTACATATTTCAATAATTTGATAGTGTGAACAACAATTATATAGTGGCATCGGATTAGCATAACAACAAATTAACAACCAAGTGACGTCATAAATCGAAAACAATTTAATAACCAAGCTAGCAGCAAAGTAATAGTTAAAATGTTTTCGTAATATAAATTAAGTAATACATCCTGCATTTTCTATATAAAAAAGTTTGGAGGGTTGGTTTATTCATAAATCAATATCTCATTATGTAGCTTTTAGTTAATAGGAACGTTTTATGATCATTACCGATATTGGGCTTTGATAGCAATTATGCATTCTTCTACGTTTATAATCATATTTCTCTAGTGTTATAAACTTTATACTTATAAATAATTTGATTATTAAATTGACTGGTCAACCCTTAATTACGATTGCACCTTTGGGTAAAAGTTTAACTGGTTCACGTTTTGTTTCTATTTTTGGTATGACCATAAACTACGAAACCTTTTACCAACAAAAGAATTCATTCCCTTTATATAGTGCCATCGTCTTCTTCTTCTTGATCCTATCAAATCTTATTAGCTTTCTCTAAACATTTGTATCTTTATCTCTTTTAAAATGAAGCTCTCTCTGCGTTTGGTCTCAGCCCTTCTCCTCTCGTTCATGCTCCTCTTTGCCACAGGTTCATAATTATAAACATTATGTCATTTGATATATACTTGTGGGAAATATGCATGCAACAAAAAAAATATCAATTCTATGTAACTATGTGGCCTGGCCTAACATATCTTATGGCCGTCTCTGGGACTAATAGTTTTATGCATATGCCAATATGAGCATGAAAAATGATCCACATATATATCAACCCATGCATGTTTCTCTAATTTTAAGTTTCGATTATAGTAAAATAAAAGATGTGCATGGTTCTTAATTATGGTGGGTCATGTGATTTAGGAATGGGTCCTGTGGAAGCAAGAACGTGCGAGTCACAGAGTAGCAAATTCCAAGGAGTTTGTCTCAACTCACAGACCTGTGCCAAAGCTTGCCCCAGCGAAGGTTTTACAGGCGGTCGATGCAATAGTCTCCGTTGCTACTGCTCCAAAGCTTGCTAATTCATCAATTAATCATTTATCGAAAAATGAACATTTAAATTTATACTCTCTTTCATCGTTTTCTAGTTTCGACAGAAATATAATAATCTTGAAAGGCACTATTTATCAGTTATGTGTTTTTTTTGTATATATATAATAATGTTGTTTTTTTTTGTGTGTTAAGAATTTAAGTGTTTATGTATTGTCTTTAAATTTGCTTATATATATTATAGATCATCCGCCATGTAAATACACGTTTCATTAATTACATATATAATACTCCTACTTAATTACGTATACTACAAATAATTAACTTATCCTACAAAACATCATTCTAAAAACGTATCCTACTAAATAAAATAATTCTCTACAAAAAAAAAAATAATTATTGAAAAATAAATAGAAAACAAAAACTATCATAGATCGATCGCTTATATATCATTTAATAAAAAGAAACAAGTTTAATATGTAAATGAATACTATTTTAAAAGTGTACGTAAGGACCTAAAATATAGTACATATATATATATATATATATATATATATATATCTTGTTAGAATGTTTTATATCTTGAAATTATTTAACATAAAGTAGTTTGATATGTTGTGTTTTAATTAATAAATAAAAACAAAGAAAAACATATTTCTCGGATATATTTTTATATATTAATATAATTCGATGAAAATATTAATTGTGTATTTGGATTTAAGATAGTTCTTTAAATTAAATATAATATAAGGTTTATCATAAATTTATTTGATCTTACTTTTCTATATAAATGAAAACCAAGCCAAAAAAAAAGAGAGAAAAAAATCCTTAATGGGCCGGGATCACACCCGGCACCATCACACCCGGGATCGAGTCTCGGCTCTTACGCATGTAGGAATTTGGCTAATGGGCCGGCCAGTTGTGGCCCATAATAGAGAAATATTGAAAAAAAAAAAAAAAAGAGAGAAAAAAATCTAGTTAAATATGTAAAGGAACACTATTTTAAAAGGGGAAAAATGTCATTAAAATCCCCAAGTCTACATTTTCGTTGATTTAAAGCTCGAACTCTGCTTTTAGAGGAAAAAAACACCAATTATTTATTGACTTCCAAACAAATCGCAAACTCTCGTTGACTTGGCCTTTTGAGACACAACGTTAAGTGGTCAAACGGAGAAATTAAACGGAGTTAATTACCCGTTAACGAGATTCGTTAATAGCAAAACGACGCTATTTATAACACCCTAAAACCCCCAAATTGAGAAATCGATTCTCAATTTCCCCAATTCACAAACCCTAATCAATCTAACCCTAATCGAACATGATATCTTCGATGACCAGAAGATTCCAGATCTCTTTTTGTTAAACACCGAAAGAACGGTCGACCAGGATTCTCTTCAGTTCTCGATGTAAAGATCGTTACACCGGCTCCACAAACACACTTCAATGGCACTACATGGTCGAACGAAACTACCACCGATGTCTTTGAGCTAGAACTCATCTCGTCAACTCAAAGAAGAAGAGAGAAATCAAAGAAGAAAAGAGAAACTGAAGAAGAAAAGATAAATTGAGATCGATTAGGGTTTGTAAATTGGGGAAATAGAGAATCGATTTCTTAATTTAGGGGTTTTAAGGTGTTATAAACAACATCGTTTTGCTATTAATGGATCTCGTTAACGGATAATTAATCCCGTTTAATTTCTCCGTTTGACCACTTAATGTTATGCCTCAAAAGGCTAGGTCAACGAGAGTTTGCGATTTATTTGGAAGTCAACAAATAATTGGTGTTTTTTCCCTCCAAAAGCAGAGTTCGAGCTTTAAATCAACAAAAATGTAGACTTGGGGATTTTAATGACATTTTCCCATTTTAAAAGCACAAGGTAATAGAATCTACTTTAATTAGAAGAATATCTTACGATAATATAATAATAACTAGATTAGGACCCGTGCTAGAGCACGGATTAAAATTCTTTTTATATATTTATTTTTAATATAATTTATATGATTGTTTTTAATATTTTTTTGGATAAAATATTATGTTTCAGACGGTTTAGCATGGTAAACTAAGAAACGATTGTCATTTCTATTTTGGAGTGTTTTCAGTATGGATATGAGCAATGTCGATAATGGTGAAAGGAAAATTGGATGATTTATATTGAAAGTTTGAAAGATAATTTTTAATTGAAGATTTTATTCATTTTTTATTCTTCATAACATATTTTTATTATCTCTAATAAGTTGGTTAAAAATATGGTCTAGCAAAAAATATGTCGAAAATAAATTTGAAATATTCTCATTAAGATTTTGGAAACAATGTGATTTCGAAAAAATAAATTTGCTTGATTCTCTATAAGATTTTTGGAAACAATGTGCTTCCAAAAATAAATTTCGGTTGAACCGTCTATTAATTTTGTAACCAATTAATCTATCAATCTAATAATTGCTATGTGGTATCTTGAAAAAAAAATTTGTTATGTGGTTGTTGGAGCATATACGTATATATCTTGAATCACAAACACTCTTTGTTAAATTTGTGTTCCTTATCTTTTATTTTCGGATTTCTCTGTTCTTGAAAATAACTAAAATAATATAAAATTACAATATATTAATTTAAATAGAGGGGATTTTCAAAAATATCTCTTTTTCTATATTACTTTTCAAAAATACCTTTTCATGTTGTACATTTTCAAAAATACACCTTTTAAATATATAAAATGACTAAATTCTAAACCCTAAATACTAAACACTACCTCCTAAAAACTATACCCTAAATATAATATAGAGAACCCAAACCTAAATTTTTTTTTAAAAAATAGTCATTTAAACCTTAAAATAAACTTTTCCTTTTATTTTAATCAATTTTATATTCAAAATAAAAGCTTATATAGATGCTTTCTTAGACTAACTGATGTCTCTCTATTTTACACTTTCTTAGGCATCTTTTTAGTCATGTTTTACATTATTTAGGGTCTGTCATTAGCATTTTTAGGTCCTTAACCTTAGATATTTGCATTTAGGTTGTCTAAGGTATTGCATTACTGAATTATTGCATTTTGGATCAAAACAGGTGCTTTGGAGCTTAAAAAGAGCAAGAATGAGGATGGACAAGTTTCAGCTATTGCCAAGAAAGAGGAAAGGAGCAGAAGAGGAGTAACTCGAGCCTTAACCTAAGGTGTGATCGTGCAGAAGAACAGCCTGAGGCTTGAGCCCTTACTAGTGAAGCTGAGCACAAGAAGAATCACCCAAAGCCCAACCCAAAGAGGATCTTGACCCTAGCCTCGTGTAGATGCCTCAGATAACAGCTGGTGCGGCTAAGTCAAGTGGTTTCCATATATAAACCCTCCCTTAACCCATTTTCGAGAGAGCATCTGGAGAGTGAGCGAGAGACACCATACACGATTAGAAAGCTGATTTTACATTTCAAAAAGCTTTGTTAGCATTTCTTAATTTCTGTTTTGCATTTCTTTTACTTTTTGATTCTGTATTACATTTTGCCTCTTTTCGATACATCGGTTACTTTCATTTTTCAACATCTTTGTTATACAGTTCCTATTCGTTTATGTGTTTAAGTTGATTGCAATGAGATTTGAGTAGTGAACTAAATTTTCTAAGGATGGGATAGTCTAGTAGGTGTTCTTAATCGATTATGATGTTTTAGATTGAGTGTTTTATGAAATTTACCTTATGGATTAGTGATCTTAATGCTAGTTTTGAACCGAGAGGTCGAGATTAGATTTTAGACATTTCCACACCAAGAGGTGCTCGATGAAATGCCTAAATTAGCTAATGCTCGTGTGACCATTCAGATATTTGATCGGGTACTTGTATACACCAACCGTTTGTCAAGAAAACTGAGACATCCAAAGGACAATATCAGAGTAGAAGAAGAAGAAGTGAGAAAAGAAAACCCACAAGGTCAGAATGGACCTCAAAGGTTGGCCAGACACATTGGAGGCTACATCCAGATTCAGGGAGACTACAACAATGAATTCTACAGCTATACGCCACAAGGAGGGTATCAACAATAAGCAATGGGTCCACCACATTGCTTTGCTTCTCAACAGCTTCCTGCTCAAGATCAAGAACTGAAAGAACATGCTTCAACATATTCTACAAGGTCAAGCTAATGAAGCTATGGAAACAGCTAGACAGTTTACAGAGATGAACAAGAAAATGGACTACATTAACAATGCCATGAATCTCAATATTGAAGCTTAGGCCTCCAGAATTCATCACCTTGAAAGCATGGCTGCTTCTACTTGTTCAGGAAAACTCCCAAGGAGATCAATCCTCAATCTAAGGGAGTTTTCTACTGCCCATGCAATCACCTTAAGCGACTTACCTGCCTATAAAGAACACATTACAATCACTAGGGATAGTGCAGTTCAAGATGGAGAGGATTTATGTGAAAATGAGTTTCAGCTGTAGAAATTACGCAGGAAACATTCACCGACTACCCACCCGATCCCCTATATGATCCCTCATTCATGTGCCTACCAGTGTTACACCAAAAACTGTTGAAAAACAATAAAATGCATCTAATGCAGCTCAAGATAAGGCTAACGAAGATGAGAGAGCAATAGTTCTAAGTCATGAATACAATGTTGTTATACAGAAGAAGATTTTCCCAAAAAAGCTAGAGGACTCTGGATCTTTCACTTTGCCTTGTTCTCTAGGTCCATTGGCTTTCAACAAGTGTATTTTTGACTTAGGAGCATCAGTTAGCCTCATGCCTCTCTCTGTGGCTAAGAGGTTGGGCTTCACAAGTTACAAATCATGAAACCTATATCTCATCTTGGTAGATAGAACTGTCATATTTCCACATGGCTTGTTGGAGGATCTCCCAATAAAGATTGAAAAAGTAGAGGTTCCTACTGATTTTATGGTCTTGGAGATGGATGAAGAGCCTAAAGATCCATTAATCATAGGAAGACCTTTCTTAGCAACTGTTGGAGCAATCATTGATGTCAGGAAGGGGATTATTGAGCTCAATCTGGGTACAAGCTTCAAATGAAGTTTGACATCAAAGACACTATGAGAAGCCAACTATTGATGGGCAGACCTTTGTGATTCAAAGAAAAAATCAGCTAACTGAGCCAGCAGTCTTTGTCGGTGTAAATGGGCCAAAAGCAGAGATTTTCACAGCATGTGACGAAGCTCCAATGGGAGCACGTCCCCATAACACGAACCCATGGTCGGGTTCATGTTCGGGTCCTTGGTCGGCTCATACTCCAACTCTCCAGAATGCCCAGATTCAATCTACAAACTTCCCCAACAGCTAGAGTCAAGAAATCCAGCATCTGATGGGTTGTCATCACTTCAAACTATTAACATTCTCAAGTATTCTGTTAGGCAGTTGACAGCTACAGTGAAGAAGATGAGTGGACAACTCTAGAAACTCCAAGGGAAAATCATTGGTTCTTATTCAAAGAAAGCAAAGCAAGGGCTGAGTATAAAGAGAAGGAACAACTCTTCTAGCATTGATCCCGGAAAAGAGGAAACATGAAATCTTTGGGAATAGAGAGGACTTCATCACCTTTCTATGACCCTTCCAAACCATGAGAAGTGTGCACAATCAAGCTTAATGGCTTTAACTCTTCTAGCATTGATCCTAGAATGTTTATGTAGTTGCATTTGCATTATAGGATTGAGTCTAGATTGTTTCATATAGGGTTGTTGTATATGCATTTTATGGGGCAATGATTGAAACTATCTTGTTCAAGTTTAATTATAGGATTGAAGTTATAGCCATTAATCATAGTTTACTATTGTTTGATCAATCTCTAGAAAAAATGAAGAATATCTGTTTAAACTTTTTTTGTTCTTTTGAAAGCTTCTTCCACTTGTGTGAAATTTGCTTGAACATTGTAGCATCTCTATATTATTGAACTTAACCTGAACTTCAATTATCTTTCTTATAGAACTTGAATGCTTGCTCATGGTAACTCTAAACTCGGGTTAACACTCAATTTTTGCCAATCTTTTCATTTAACCCAAATTGTTTTCCCTACCCTTGAACCCCGACCTTTTCTTTCAAGCCTTGTTGTGATTTGTTGAGTGGGGCCTTTTCAATGCTATAGGTTGTGAAACCTTGAGAGTACTGAGAACAATAGAGAACTGGCTCTTGTTATAGCTAAGTTTAGAACCATTTGAACTAGCTAATATATTCGGTTTTGAAAGATAGGTGGTTAGCATGTGAAACAACCCGACCAATTTTTTTTTTTTACATAAATATAATTAACTAAGCATCCCATACTATTTAATTAAACAAACCACAATACCATTAATAAACCAACATCTAATAACATGCACAACGAAAACATAACTCATAACCAACTCCAATACAACATCAACACGATACCATTCCTAACCATTCTATCCAACAACCTAGCATACTTCTATACAAAATTCCAACAACATATAAACATAACCAAAACACAATAACCGAGACCCTAGATCATCCTTCTCATCATCACCATAATTCTACGTCACATACCTGCACACCACAAACAACAATTGAGATGTTAAAGTATTATTACAAATACTCAGTGAGTCGATCCTCTCATCTACTGGGCTAAACACACAAACGAAAAGACAAACACAATCAATACACAGAACAAGCAAATTAAACAATTCTGAACACATCCGTGCTTTTGCGACCTTGCGTCGGCCAACGCAAGTGCTTTTATCGACCAATGCACTCCTTGCGTTGATCGATGCAACCTCTAAATCCCTAGCTGCATCGAGCGATGCACTCCTTGCATCGACCGATGCAACATCCATCGTCTCCATCAAATCCCTAGCGGCATCGACCAATGCACACCTTACATCGATCGATGCAGTCGAACACAATCTCCACTGGCTTCTCTTAGCTCCGTGATACCGAATACATGCTCCAAAGGCCACAAAACTCAAGGCAAACCCTCACAAACAACCACATAAGCAATCAACACCCCAAAACACACATCTAATCGCTTAGATAAGCCATCACACTCATCTTGATTTAGAAAGAAAAGAACGAAGAACACCAAGATCCAAGCCTTCTAGAAGCCTCCAAACGTCACTCCACGTTCAGATTTCCCTTCCCACGGACAGATCCCTCCAGAAACAGGCACAAAAGACTCATAAAATGATTTTACAAAGATTCTCTCAACTTCCAAAAACGACAAAATACTAAAAATGAGAAAACTTTCGCTTTAGTCTCTTAGAAAGAAAAAAAGATATAAAGAAAAGAGAAAACAAAAAGAATAGGAGTATAGCAAAGAAGAAAAAAGTTGTAAAGAGAGCTAGCTGTTCAAAGTTAATATCTTACGGATTGCAAAAAAAAAGGTTAAGATCAAGTGTGTAAACGGTTTATGTTTTTATGTGTTCAATAAAAAAAGGAATGGGAAAAGAGTAGAATCAGATTGAAAAGCTTCTAGGAAGGTAGATCATCAAGAGCTAAGCTTTGTATGCCCCAATTTTTCTCACTCTTAGATAGTTTTCACAATTGTCTAGAATTCCTTCTTGTTTGAGAGTAAGCCACCTGAAAATAATTTTTGAAACCTATCTCCAAAAGCCTTATCCTTAAAACCGATTGAGCTTGATTCACTTTCCATTAGCAAGAATTCGCTAAACACTTAAATGAATGTGAAAGAGATGTTGTTTGGAATTGCAAGTCTTTAATGTTAGTTGGAGGATGAACTATATCGATTCATTGTGATAAGCATAGAGAAATATTTGTTAGTATGTTAATCGATCTTAGCACCGTTAAACTATCTTTAAGGACTATAACTTGAATTTCTTGCTTGATACTGTGAGGTTATGAGTCCCCACTTTCAAACTGATAACTATCTAATTTACATGTTTTAAGCATCATTTTTTGTCCATATTTTGCATTGTTTATACCCTAACCTTAGCATTTTTAGGTCATTAACTGTAGGAATTCACATTTAGGCTATTTAGGGTGTTGCATTTTTGCATTTGCATATTTTGGATGAAAATAGGTGCTTTAGAGCCTAAAATGGGGAGAAACAAGATCAAATCCGAGCATGTACCCGAAGGAGCTATTGAGCAGGAAGAACAGTCCGAACCCCAACCTGATCGAGGAGGATCCAAGAGAAGGAAGAATAACCCGAAGACCTACCCGAGGAGTAACCTGACCTCATCCTCGTGCACCTAATCGAGCAGACCCTCGGGCAGGACTAGGTTGCTGGTTTCATGTTTTCTGATGATTGGTTATTGGATATGGTTTATGTTATGATATTGGTTATTATTGGATATTTATTGGTATTGTTATTCCGCTGTTGGTTGTGATTGTGATTAGGTGGCTAGTGGATATGGGACCACTAGTTGTAGTTTATTTAGTATATTATATTTATTAAAAAAAAAGGGGTCGGTCCTTTCATTTTGGTATCAGAGCCCTTACGGTTCTAGGTTTGGGTTCACTAGGTTTCTGTTGTGATGTTTGGGATTGCATGTCTTGATTGATTATGTGAGTTAGTCAATTGTGTGTGGCATGGAGTCCTAGAACATCCTCTTCGAGCCGACTGTGTGATTCCACGGTGAGTTTATGTTTCTGTGTTATAATAGAAATTGTTTGCTTAGTCTTCTGTTCATGGTAGTGCAGATGGCTAGAGATGGTGCTGTTGCTGGTTGCTGGTTGTGGTCGTGGACGCGGACGTGATCATGGACGCGGACGTGGTCGTGGTAGGGGCATAGTCCCAGAGGTTAGTGAGACCAAGGACCAGAGTGTGACAGCTGAGGGTGTTGGCAAGTCGCAGGGTGTTCCGGGGGATTCAGTGAGTGTGGCCGGAGGGGCGGTGTTGATGCTCTAGTTGCCGGTGATGCTAGGGTCTCGGGTGTGGGAGTCCCAGCGGGTGGAGTCCTTGGTGTTGACGTTGCGGCTATGCTAGCACAGGTTTTGGAGCGGTTACCACCACTGGTACCGGCTCAGGCTCAGGTAGTGCCACCAGTGGTGGCGGAGAAGCGGCAGCCAGTGGCTGCAGATGTGGGAGTTCATGGACGTTATTTGTCTATGCTCAAGGAGATGAGGGGTCTTTTCACAGAGAAATTTTCGGGTGGTACAGATCCTACTGTTGCGGATGCATGGAGGAAGAGTGTGGAACGTAACTTCCATACTATGAGATGTCCTGAGGAGTTTTGGGTGGACATAGGGGTCTACCATTTGAGTGGTGATGCTGAGTTGTGGTGGAGATCAGTGGCTGCTAGGAGAGTGCAGCAGGAGATGACTTGGGCTGACTTCGTCTTGGAGTTCAACCGCAAGTATTTTCCTAGAGAGGCATTGGACCGGTTGGAGGTGCAGTTCCTTCAGTTATCTCAGGGGACGCGGTTAGTGCGGGAGCTGGACTTGGAGTTCAGTCGACTTCTGTGTTTTGGGGGTCGGGCTATGGAGTCTGAGGAGGCTCAGATTAGGAGGTTTTTGAGGGCTCTACGTGATGATTTGAGAGTTCACTGTAGAGGGCGGAGTTATGCTACGCGTACAGAGCTGGTTGAGACTGTAGTAGAGATAGAGGAGGATATCTGGGCACAGTCAGTGGCGGTAGGTCCAGCAGTTCAGCCTAGTAAGGCTCAGCAGCAGGGTGGTTCGAGCAGGGGCGGCAGGCCTGCGCAGGGAACCAAGAGGAGGTGGGAGGCTACGCAGAAGCCAAGTGGTGTGAGTTGCTTCAGTTATGGGAGCAAGGATTACAAGGTTGCTAGTTGTCCCAAGAGGAGTGCTCCGATGGCAGGACCTCGGGTATATTATCATTGTAGGGAGACAGGGCACATCAGGCCCTTTTGTCCTAAGTTGCAGCTGGCAGCAGTGGCAGCATTGCAGCAGGTGCAGCCTGGAGGTCAGCAGGTGGCACGGATTGAGCAGGCGCCACGGGTTTACACGACTGTAGAGACTGGTGGAACCAGTGCTGGGGTGATCACATGTATAATTTCTGGTATTTAAGCTTCGTGAATTTTGGTAGGTTTAGATTTTATGTTTTTCATGTGATAAACTGTTAGGTTCTCAACACATAAGGTTTGTGTAGGGACCTTGTTGGTGGGCGGGTTTAAGTCCCATGTTATGTTTGATTCTGGAGCTTCTCATAGCTTCATTACTCTGGAGTGTGCAGAGAGCGCGGGAATCAGAGGGGACCCCGGGGAGCATACTAGAGTTGTCAGAGTTGCGGGAGGAAAGTTCTTGAGAGTTATTGGACGAGCTAGAGGAGTTGATATTCAGATCGCGGGGGAGTCGTGGCCAGCGGATTTGCTTATCAATCCAGTGGAATTGTATGATGTTATTCTTGGGATGGATTGGTTGCATCGGCATATGGTGCATTTGGATTGCCAACGAGGTAGAGTGGAGTTTG
Organism: Camelina sativa; assembly: GCF_030686135.1. Lineage (NCBI taxonomy): Eukaryota > Viridiplantae > Streptophyta > Magnoliopsida > Brassicales > Brassicaceae > Camelina > Camelina sativa. The sequence continues at coordinate 177,721 of NC_141888.1, read as the reverse complement.
AGCGTCAAGGAGGGAAGTTGGTTTTTCAGGGTATTAGACCGACTTCGGGAGTCTCGTGATCTCAGCCATTCAGGCTGGGAAGATGATCGAGAATGGCCGTGAGGCTTATTTGGTTACTATATCTATGCTAGAGTCAGTGGGGAAGTCTACGGTTAGCGGTATTCCAGTAGTGGAAGAGTTTAAGGATGTGTTTCAGTCTTTGCAGGGATTACCACCATCTCGGTCAGATCCTTTTACCATTGAACTGGAACCGGGGACAACACCGTTATCCAAGGCTCCTTACAGAATGGCTCCAGCAGAGATGGCAGAGCTGAAGAAGCATGTAGAGGATTTGTTGAGTAAGGGATTTATCCGTCCTAGTGTATAACCGTGGGGAGCGCCAGTGTTGTTTGTCAAGAAGAAGGATGGGAGTTTCAGGTTGTGCATTGATTATCGTGGTTTGAAACGGGTTATTATGAAGAACAAGTACCCTCTTCCCATGATTGATGAGTTGTTAGATCAGTTGAGGGGTGCTACTTGGTTCTCTAAGGTAGATCTGGCGTCGGGTTATCATCAGATACCAATAGATGAGGCAGTTGTGAGGAAGACTGCTTTCAGGACGAGGTATAGGCATTATGAGTTTGTGGTGATGCCTTTCAGGTTGACTAACGCGCCAGCAGCGTTTATGAGATTGATAAACAGCGTGTTTCAGGAGTTTCTGGACGTGTCTGTCATCATTTTCATCGACAATATCCTGGTTTATTCTAAGAGTCCTGAGGAGCATACAGTTCATTTGAGGGCAGTTCTGGAGAAGCTGTGGGAGCAGACGTTGTTTGCCAAGTTGAGCAAGTGTAGTTTTTGGCAGCGTGAGATGGGTTTTCTGGGTCATATTGTTTCTGCAGAGGGGGTTTCTGTGGATCCGGAGAAGATTCAGGCTATCAGGGATTGGCCTAGACCGCAGAATACCACAGAGATCAGGAGTTTCCTTGGGTTGGCAGATTACTACAGGAGGTTTGTGCAGGGTTTTGCAAGTAGAGCACGCCCTATGACTAAGTTGACAGGGAAGGATGTTCCTTTTATTTGGTCACAGGAGTGTGAGGAGGGCTTTGAATGCCTTAAGAAGATGTTGACTACTACGCCAGTGTTGGCTTTGCCCGAGCAGTGGTTTATGCTGATGCATCTAGAGTTGGTTTGGGGTATGTGGTGATGCAGCATGGGAAGGTGATTGCCTATGCTTCGCGGCAGTTGCGGAAGCATGAGGGCAACTATCCTACTCATGATTTGGAGATGGCTGCTGTAGTTTTTGCCCTAAAGATTTGGAGATCATATCTTTATGGTGCAAAGGTACAGGTGTTTACAGATCATAACAACCTGAAGTATATATTCACTCAGCCTAAGCTGAACTTGAGACAGAGGCGGTGGATGGAGCTTGTGGCGGATTATGATTTGGAGATAGCCTATCACCCTGGTAAGGCTAACACGGTTGTAGATGCTCTGAGTCGGGAGAGGGTAGCTTCGGCTCAGGAGCAGGAGATGGAGTCTCTGGTAGGAGAGATCAGTGCTTTGAGCTTGTGTGCTTTTTCATAGGAACTGTTGGGTTTGGAAGCAGTAGATAGAGCAGATCTTCTGAGTAGGGTGCGGTTAGCTCAGGAGAAGGATTTGGGGCTGGTGAATGCCTCAAATGATGTGGATTCAGAGTATCAGGTCGCAGATAATGGTACTATCTTGGTGCACGGTCGGGTTTGTGTCCCAAGGATGAGGAGTTGAGACAGGAGATCCTGAGAGAGGCTCATGCGAGCAGGTTTTCTATTCATCCAGGAGCGACTAAGATGTACCGTAATCTCAAGAGGTACTATCACTGGGTCGGGATGAAGAAGGATGTAGCTAGTTGGGTCTCGAGGTGTGAAGTGTGTCAGCTAGTGAAGGCTGAGCATCAGGTTCACCTGGCGGTTTGCTGAAGAGTTTACCCATTTCTGAGTGGAAGTGGGATATGATTACTATGGATTTCGTGGTGGGTTTGCCAGTGTCCAGGATGTTTGATGCTATTTGGGTCATTGTGGACCGGTTGACTAAGTCAGCACATTTTCTGGCCATTAGGAAGACCGATGGAGCAGCGGTCTTGGCTAAGAAGTATGTGAGAGAGATAGTCAGATTGCATGGAGTGCCAGGGAGCATTGTGTATGACAGGGATTCTAAGTTCACTTCGGTGTTCTGGAAGGCATTTCAGGTAGGGATGGGCACTAACGTGCATATGAGTACAGCTTGTCATCCCCAGACAGATGGACAGTCTGAGAGGACGATCCAGACGCTGGAAGATTTGCTGAGGATGTGTGTGTTGGATTGGTGTGGCCATTGGGCAGATCACCTGAACCTGGTAGAGTTTGCTTACAACAATAGTTATGAGGCGAGTATTAAAATGGCTTATGAGGCTTTGTATGGGAGACCATGTCGTACACTGTTATTCTGGATTCAGGTGGGGGAGAGGAGCATGTTTGGTGCTAGTTTTGTTCAGGAGACCTCGGAGAAGATTCGGGTTCTCAAGATGAACATGAAGGATGCTCAGGATAGGCAGAGGAGTTATGCTGATAGGAGGAGGAGAAATCTTGAGTTTCAGGTAGGAGACAGAGTGTACCTCAAGATGGCCATGTTGCGGGGTCCGAACAGGTCATTGTCAGAGACTAAGTTGAGTCCGAGGTATATGGGTCCGTTCAGTGTGATAGAGCGGGTTGGACCAGTGGCATATAGACTGGAGTTACTTGAGGTTATGCGTGCATTCCATAAGGTTTTCCATGTGTCTATGTTGCGGAAGTGTCTTCGTGAGGGTGACCAGGTGTTGGCTAAGATTCCGGAGGATCTTCAGCCTAACATGACTTTGGAGGTGAGACCAGTGAGGGTTCTCGGGAGGAGAATCAAGGAACTTCGGAAGAAGAAGATTCCTTTGATGAGAGTCCTTTGGGACTGTGATGGTGTTGAGGATCAGACTTGGGAGCCTGAGGCAAAGATGAAGGCAAGGTTCAAGAAGTGGTATGAGAGGAAAGCCGTGACTTGAGCTTGTTTAGCCTGGTCCTATTTATAATCCGTGGCTGGAGCGGGAATGGAGTATTCCAGCCCATTTCTCTTGTTTACTCGGTCGCTTGGGGTTGTTGGTTGTGCGACTCAGTAACAAGATGAGGTGGTGCTCGGGGTACAAAGTTTCTGTGAGGCGGGGTTTTGGAGGAAAGTTTCCTGAAATAGAAGTGTCCAAAAGTGGAAAGTTTCCAAAAATGGAAAGTGCTAATTATAGAAAGTTTTACGGGAGTTAGAATTTGTTTGTTTTAGGGGTAGAGAGCCTTGGAGGGGTTTGTGTGGCCTTAGTGGCGGACTTTCGAGTCAGTGTGCCCGTGTGTGGCAGTCTTTTAGACATTGTGTGGCCTTTGTGGCGGGCTGTTTAGCCGTGTGTGGCCTTTGTGGCGGGCTGTTTAGCCATTGTGTGGCCTTTGTGGCAGGCTGTTTGGCCAATTGCGTGGCCTTTGTGGTGGGCTGTTTAGCCAGAGTGCCTGTTTAGGCGGTCCTTCGGGACAGATGGTCTTTGTGATGGTCCTTCGGGATGAGTGGCCTTGGTGGCGGTCCTGTTTAGGACATTTGTTTGGCTTTGGTGGCGGTCCTGTTTAGATTTGTTTGGCCTTGGTGGCGGTCCTGTTTAGGACATTTGTTTGGCCTTGGTGGCGGTCCTCTTTAGGACATTTTGTTTGGCCTTGGTGGTGGTCCTCTTTAGGACATTTTGTTTGGCCTTTGTGGCGACCCTTGTGGCATGTATATGATCCTTGTGTGGTCATGAGGTATTCCAGTGAGGGGATATGTGGTTGGTAGGACATTGAGATGTTTTACGCGAGCCACGGGAAGGAAACTTGGATAGGGATAGGACTCAGACGTGTTCAGAATTGTTTGCTCGCGGCTCTTGGAGGACTTAGGTTCTCCTAATACTGCCATATTCAGAGACTTTGTGGCTTGGGAATATGGATGGTATATCGACTTCGGATGAAGATCCGGAGGCACGCTTTAGGGTGGCAACCCGAGAGACGAGTTTTGGATTTTTCCTTATATATATTATGGCATGCGGGTTTAGGCCCGATGAGGAGCCAACATTGGCATGCAGTCTTAGGTCTGATGAGGAGCCAATGAAAACTCAAGGTTTAGGCCTATGATTAAAGGAAAGTCCAAAAATTCGATTGCAAATAACGCCTGGAGCGTGAGTCTATCGCCTAGAGGTGACCTTCTGTAGATCGGTCGGAGGAGTGCGGACCGTGGAGACGGCTGCACGGGAGTCCTTGGCTGATGGTCGTTCGAGATTCGAGGACGAATCTAGATTGGTGGGGGAGAATTGTAACATCCGTGAACCAAAATCCTGGTTTGGGATGTGCATCGATCGATGCAGCAGGAGCATCGGTCGATGCTGACTCAATTTCGTGCGTTTTGGCTTAAGTCAAACGCTGCGTTTTGGGTTAAGGGAAACCCTTAAACTCGGTTTTGTCTCAGTAGGCGTGTTTAGCCGCTTTTGAGAGAAACGAAAGAGAAAGAGAAGTGTTCTTGGTGTTCTTGGAGATTTATGAAGATTTGAGACTGTTCCTGTAGAGATCTGTAGCTGGGATCATTGTAGGAGCTTCCTAGAAGCGTTTTCTTCTTGTGTTTGGGTTCAGATTCGTCTTGGCAAAGGTAAGTGTGGGACCATAGCTTATCTAAGCTAGAGAACTCTTTAATCTGCTTGTTGTGTGATGTTAGACTTGTTAGATCGTTGCTATGGACATTAGGAAGCTTTCTTGTGGCTTGGGATCGAGTTTTGTGGTTGTAGGAACGAAGATCCAGTGAGAAGCTTCGGGGAAAACATGATGCTTGGCATCGCATCGGTCGATGCATATTTTGCGTCGGTCGATGCAAGTGCGAGGACGGCGCGTAAAACTCTAGGGTTTTCATGTTATGTCGAGCATGCGTCGGTCGATGCAGATTGGGTGTCGGTCGATGCAAGTGTAACTTGCATCAGTCGATTCAGCTTCTATGTCGGTCGATGCATCCCCATGTGGTGTCGGTTGATGCATGTTGGCATCGGTCGATGCAGAGTCATGGTTTGTCATTTGTTGTTTGTTGACGATTGTTTGATGGTTAGAGATGACTCTATTGCTTGTGTGTATAGCCCAGTAGATGAGCGGATTGCCTTACTGAGTGTTTATAAAATATTCATGCATTGCAATATGTGTTTGTGGTGCAGGTAAAGACAAAGTGTGATCGTGGAATCAAGGCAATGAAGAGGAGGATGTTCTAGGGACTCGATTGGATGTTGTCTAGCTTTGCTAGGTTGCTAGAGTTGAGTCATTAGAAACATTGCTAGGTTGCTGGTTCCATGTTTTTCTGATGATTGGTTATTTGGATATTGGCTATGTCTTGAATATTGGTTATTTATATTTATTGGATATTGGTATTGTTATTCCGCTGTTGATTTTGATTGTGGTTAGACGGGTAGTGGATATGTGACCACTAGTTGTAGTTTAATTATTATATTAATATATATTTATTATTTATTATTTTTTTAAAAAAGGGTCGATCCTTTCATTTTGATCTGCAGGTCAATTGGTGACAACTTGTCCTGTGGGAAAGTTGTTAAAGGGTGGGGACCAGGGTTCGAGGAATGCCTGGTGCACCAATAAGCCGCCCAAACGGACCCCAAGCTGGCGCTGCAGGGCATCAATCCTAACCCATCATTGGTGCGCCAGGCATTCCTCGAACCCTGGTCCTCACCCTTCAACAACCTTCCCACAGGACAAGTTGCCACCAATTGATCTGCAGGTCAATTGGTGGCAACTTGTCCTGTGGGAAGGTTGTTAAAGGGTGAGGACCAGGGTTCGAGGAATGCCTGGCGCACCAATAACCTACTGGTGGATTTGGATATCCACAGTGATGGGTTAGGATTGATGCCCTGCAGGGCCAGCTTGGGGTCCGTTTGGGCGGCTAGCAGTGAGGCTAGTGGGCTAGCAGTGAGGCTAGTGGGGTCCACGGGACGGGTTGTTACAGACCGTTTGCTGTAAAGGTGGGGACTCCTGAACAACTCATGAGGAGATGGAGGTTCTCCTGAGGGGACGGGAGGTTCCATAGATACCAATAGCTTGAGGGGTTGCGGTCCCGAGAGTGGCAGAAGAGATTGAAATGACCCGAACCGTTTTTTAATAATAAAATAATAAATAATAATAATAATAATAATAATAATAATAATAATAATAATAATAATAATAAGTAAACTACAACTAGTGGTTCCATACCCACTAGCCACCTAACCACAATCACAATCAACAGCGGAAATAACCAATACCAATATCCAATAAATATCCAATAATAATCCAATAATTATAACATAAACAATATCCAAAATTCAACCAACATGAATCATAGAACCAACAACCTAGCAATGTTTCTAATGACCCAACTCTAGCAACCTATCAATGCCAGACAACAACCAATCGAGTCCCTAGAACTTCCTCCTCTTCATTGCCTTGATTCCACGATCACACTTTGCCTTTACCTGCACCACAAACACAAATTGCAATGCATGAGTATTTTATAAACACTCAGTAAGGCAATACTCCCATGTACTGGGCTATACACACAAGCAATAGAGACATCTCTAACCATCAACCAACAATCAACAATCAACAATAACAAACCAGGACTCTGCATCGACCGACACCAAGCATGCATCGACCGACACCAGTTGGGTTTGCGTCGACCGACACATGATTTGCATCGACCGATGCAAGGTTCACTTGCATCGACCGATACTCCCATTGCATCGACCGACACATGCTCGACATAGCACGAAAACCCTAGGTTTTACGCGCCGTCCTCGCACTTGCATCGACCGATGCACATGCCAAGCATCGTTTTCCCTAGAAACTTCTTGCTGGATCTTCGTTCCTACAACCACAAAACTCGATCCCAAGCCACAAGAAAGTTTCCTAACGTCCCAAATAAAAATCTAACAAGCCTAACAACACATAACAAGCAAATCAGAGAGATCTCCAGCTTAGATAAGTCATGTTCATGCACTTACCTTTGCCAAGACGATTCTGAACCTCAAATAAGCAAGAAAACACTTCCAGGAAGCTCTTACAATGATCCCAGCTACAGATCTCCACAGAAACAGCCTCAAACTCCCAAAATCTCACCAAGAACACTTAGAACTCTTTTTTTCTCTCTTCCTTTCTCTCAAAAACGGCTAAACTCGCCTAATGAGACAAAAACTTGAGTCAAGGGTTTTCCTAACCCAAAACGCAGCATTTAACTTAAACTCGTCCGCAGAAAACCAACCTTGCATCAACCCAAACTTGCATCGACCAATGCAAACCCTAAACCGGGATTTCGGTTTGCGGATGTTACAGAGATGGGGGTTCTCTTTGTACCAAGATCTCGATGGTGATGACCCGAGGATAAGACGGTATGGCTCGAAGACGGGGGTGTAAGAGTGAGATCAGTATGGCTCGAAGACAAGAGTTCTGAGAGTGAGATTGTTATGGCTCAAAGTTTGCGACCTAAGAGTAGATGAGTTGGGAACAAAAGTGTCAAGGACGTTTGGATAATCATAATAATCAGATGCAGGTTTGGAGATTGATGGGGGTTCAATCTTTGATTTCCCCTTTGGTCTTGACCGGGAGGGTTTGGATTGTGATGGTTGGGGGCCAAAGATGGGCTGACAAGTGGGGTCAATTTGTGGTGTGTTCCATTGGGACGGTGGTGGAGGCGTTTAGCCGATAGGCTGTGGTGGTTTTAGATTCTAGGATGAATCTATTGTTAGAAGGAGAAAATTGTAATCCCCATGTCCCGAAAAATATGAAATATTGGAGTTTATATCAGGAAATAGAGTGAAGTCGGTCTAATTTCTGATTGGTTTACTAAGCTAGTCGAGTTGTTAATTAAACCAAAAGATGGTTTAATTAGTTTAGGTTTAGATACCTGGTTTAATAAAATTAAACCAATAACCCTATTTTTCTTTATGAGGATGACGCCTCCTTCACCTTTGTTATTTTCATTTTTGGTATGTGAGAAAGGGAGAGCTCTTGGTCGTTGAGGGTGGAAGAGAGGAAGAAGGAGAGTTAGATTGGCCTTAGAGTGAAGGCAAAAGAAGCAGGTTTTAAGGTTTTTGAATGATTCCACTGCTCAAATTGTAGCCAAAGGTAATTATTTTTAGTAGAGTTGTACATAAGCCTTTTATCTAAATTCTTCATTTTCCGGATTTGGATTTGAGTTAATAATCGAGGAGATATCTGCAGTTTTGTGAGGTGATTCGTCTCAGACGCGAACTTAGACCAGCGAAGATTGTAATTCCGGTCTTGTCTCTTATCTGATCGGGACGAGATCTTGGGGAATGCTCTATGACGTCAAGGGGTAGATTTCCACTAGAGGGATTTGGAAGTTAACGGTTGGGTTTAGTTTTAAGGTTTTGTCTTTGAGAATGAAGGTTTCTGTCAGTTTTGCTTTGAACTCGTTTTGGTCATGTGGCGTGTTGTAGGGTGTTTCTGGGATGTTTCAGACACGAATTGAGTCTCTCATGGTTTTGTTTTAATGTTTGAATGACCTTGTTAAGGTGTGTGTGTGACCATGACCTTGTTAAGGTTGTATGACTTGTTTTGTGTGATGATGTGTAGTTGTTGTGAATGTGTTATTGGGTGTTATATTTAATGTCTGGTTTGTTATTTTCTATCATTGGTTGTACTCTTGATTTGTTTGTGTGTGTATAACTAATAGATAGAAGGATCACCTCACTGGATATTTCGGGTAATACTCACGAATCCAATTATGTTTGTGGTGCAGGTAATGTGTAGCGTCGAATCATGGCGATGAGGAGGAGGATAATACAGGGTCTTGGTTGTTGTATTGTGGTTATGTTATTATTGTTGGAACCTGGTTAGTAGCATGCTAGGTTGATGGTTATGTTAGGTTTATATGTTTCCGCTGTGCATATTAATGGTTGGTTTATGTTAATTGGATGTTGGTTTAGTGTTTAGGTTGTAATTAAATATTATAAGATATTTAGTTATTATTAAAAAACAGGTCGGATTGTTTCAGGTTGGTAGTAGAGCTCTTATGGTTTTAGAACGGGTTAATGGATAGTTTAAAGCGGTTTAGGGAATTTAATTGGTTGAATTACTTTCCCTGGTGCTTGTAACACCCTGACCATCTCCACCAACCCATGGGCCCACCTCGCTTAGTTGGTCCCACGTCTTCTTACTAGGCCCGTGAGTCCATCCATATCTGATGGTCGGTTTGCTACGTTGGGAAAGCTTTAAAGACTTGTTTTCCGTCCCTACAAATCACCACATGAACTTTCCCAATGTTTTGTCCTCTCTCGCAAAACTGGATCAGACTTCACCTACCTGACGCAAATTAGTGCCTCAGAAGAGATTACAACCCAAGAAATCAAGCAAAATGTGTCTATCTCTAATATATCCCGAGTCTCTAGGAACCATACTCTGAACAGAAGTTAGATGTCTCTCTTAAATATTGAGCTCCACATTGGTCGAAATTTTTTGCCAGGCTAGTTGGCTGCAAAAAGACAGATAATTAAATGACGACCTCAATGGAGATCAAAATATTATAGTTGGAATATATATTATGGAAGATTTATACCATTACATGACCTCCAGTAAGGGGTTGCAATCATGCCCTAGCTCAGAATTTATAATCTAAATTTTTATATGTACATCATATTTAATGTTAATTTTGTATTTAAATGAAAAGAATTTTAAAATGTGTTTTTATTTATAGTACCAACAAACATATGCTAAAATGTGTTTTTATAATTATAGAGATGAGTTTGGCGGATAAAATATGCAAGACACAGAGCGACCATTTCTCAGATGTGTGCTTGAGCAATTACAATTGTGCCATCATCTGCCAACTATTTGAGGAATTTGAAGACGGTCACTGCGAATTCGACGGAGCCTTCCGTCGTTGTTTATGCTCCAAACCCTGTTAAAGATCATCATAATATTATCAAAAAGCAGTTGTATTTTGGACTTCCACTTTAATAATTGCTATGTCATTGTTGGAGAATATATATATATATATATATATCTTGAATAACAAACATTCTTTGTTAAATTTGTTTTCTTTATCTTCTACGTTCAGAGTAATTTGTTCTTGAAAATAACTAAAAATATGATAAAACTACTATAAATTAATTAAAAAGTCATTTAAACATTAAAATAAACCTTTTCTTTAATTTAAAGCAATGTTATCTTCAAAATAAAAGCTTATATAGATGCTTTCTTAGACTAACTTGTCGTGTTTAAATTATTACAAAGTAAAAACTGAGGATTGATTTACCTTCCATGATAAACATATAGAAATTTTGGCGATACATCATTTTACAACATCTTTTGCAATTCGTCAAAATCGAATTCAATGACACATCATATTCAAATAATCATGTACTGGTTACGCATAATATATACTTCATTTTTTGGTCATCAACGTATTACATAGCTAAAAGCATAGATAAATGTAACACATCTGCATTAATCAAAATTAGAAACATAATTAGGCTAACCACTTCCATGCCAAGTGAATTGGCTAAGGCTTCACCAAACTGACGTAAATTTGTGCCTCAAAAGAGATTCCAACCCGAGAAATCAAGAAAAAATATGTCTATCTCCACTATATCCAAGTCTCTTGGAACCATATTTTCAACAGAAGTTGGATGTCTCTCTTAATTACTGAGCTCCACATTGGTCGAAATTTTTTGGCGGACTAGTTGGCTGGAAAAAGACAAATAAGTAAATGAGAATTGAAATGATACAGTTGGGATGTACATTATGGAAGATTTGTACCATTATGTGGCCTCGATTCAGGGATTGAAAGCAAGCTCTAGCTCATAATTTATAATCTAGATTTTTATATGCATATCATATTTGATGTTAATTTTGTATTTAAAAGAAAAGAAAGAAAAAAAAAAGAGAAATAAATCTGGTTAAATAAATATTCAAAGGAAACACTAATTCAAAGCACAAGATAATAGAAGAATCTACTTTAATTAGAGTAATATCATAAGATAATATATAATAATAATTTCATGTGAATTATGTTTATTAAAATACTGAAATACATTTTGGGAATATATGGCATATGTGATAATAAGACAAAATAAATATTAGAATGCTTTCTATCTTACATCTATTTCTAGCTTAAGATATTTTGCTATAAAAAATATGTTTCTTAGATATAATAACATACTTCAATCAAATGAAATAGATAATGATGTATTAAAAGTTCTTTTTAGAAAACACACGTCAAAAAGAGGAATATCTATCATAGGTTAATTTTTAAGAGTTTGTTATCAACTGAAAGGACCGACTTTTTTTTTAAATAATAAATAATAAATATAATATAGTAAATAAACTAAAATTAGTGGTCCTATATCCACTAGCCACCTAACCACAATCACAATCATCAGCGGAATAACCAATCTCAATATCCAATAAATATCCAATAATATAACCAATAAATATAACATTAACAATATCCAATAATCAAATAACAGGAAACATAGAACCAGCAACCTAGTAATGTTCTAATGACCCAACTCTAGCAACCTAGCAATACCAGACAACATCAAACCGAGTCCCTAAAACATCCTCCTCTTCATTGCCTTGATTCCACGATCACACTTTGCCTTTACCTGCACCACAAACACATATTGAGATGCATGAGTATTTGATAAACACTCAGTGAGGCAATCTTCCCATCTGCTGGGCTATACACACAAGCAACAGTGATTCCAAGTTCCAAAAAATCAACAAAACAAAGCACACAAACCAGGAAAACGAACATCAACTCGCTGGAAGGGAGGTGTCGACCGACACCAGCCAAGTGTCGATCGACACTGGCTCTTGGTGTTGACCGACACTACCCCACAGTGTCGATCGATACTTGCTTCACTGGTGTCGATCGACACTCCCTCTGCAACCACGATCCGCTCGAAGCCGAGAGTCAAATCTCGCTCCCAAACTCCACCCAATCGTCCAATACTCGAAACCCAAGCCTTATACATCCGTAGAAACCTGTAGCAACCAATCCCAGGAAGAAAAACACACAAACAAGCAAAAACAAGGAATCAAAGGCTTAGATAAGCCATGGTCATGCACTCACCTCTTTGCAGGAAGTTTCTTACCAACAATGGACGAATCCACACTCTCAGCAAGCTTCCCACACGATCCTAGCCTTGAATCCTTACTCCCACAGCAAGATCTCTCCCACAAAGCTTTGAAATCTCACAAACTCTCTCTAGAACCTCAAGAACTAACTCTCTCTTTTGTTTTTCTCTAAAAGCGGCGAAACAACACAAAAACACGACCCTAGGTCGTTTTCCCCCTTTTACAAATCGGTACAATGGTTTCCTTAAACCAAACCGGCCAAAATCGACGATTGAATCAATTTGATAGAACCAGAAAAACAATGGTGTCGACCGACACCCCCTTGGTGTCGATCGACACCCTCACCCAAAACGCACAATTTGGTTTGCGGGTGTTACAATTCTCCCCCACCAATCTAGATTCATCCTCGAATCTCGAACGACCATCAGCCAAGGACTCCCGTGCAACCGTCTCCACGGCCCGCACTCTTTGACCGATCTACAGAAGGTCACCTTTAGGCGGTAGACTCACGCTCCAGGCGTCATTTGCTCTCGACTTTTGGACTTTCCTTTACTCATAGGCCTAAACCTTGAGTTTTTATTGGCTCCTCATCAGACCTAAGTCTGCATGCCAAATGTTGGCTCCTCATCGGGCCTAAGCCCGCATGCCATAATATATATAAGGAAATATCCAAACTTGTCTCTTGGGTTGCCACCCTACAGCGCACCCCAGGATTGTCATCCGAAGTTGATATACCAACCATATTCCCAAGCCACAAAGTTTCAGAATATGGCAGTAATAGGAGAACCTAAGTCCTCCAAGAGTCGCGAGCAAACAATTCTGAACACGTCTGAGTCCTGTCCCTATCCAGGTTTCCTTCCTGTGGCTCGCGTAAAACATCTCAATGTCCTACTAACCACATATCCCCTTACTGGAATACCTCATGACCACACAAGAGTCATATACATGCCACAAGGGCCGCCACAAAGGCCAAACAAATGTCCTAAACAGGACCACCACCAAGGTTAAACAAATGTCCTAAACAGAACCGCCACCAAGGCCAAACAAATGTCCTAACCAGGACCGCCACCAAAGCCACTCGTCCTGAAGAACCGTCACAAAGACCATCTGCCCCGAAGGACCGCCTAAACAGGCACTCTGGCTAAACAGCCCGCCACAAAGGCCACACAATTGGCTAAACAGCCCGCCACAAAGGCCACACAATGGCGAAACAGCCGCCACAAAGGCCACACACGGCTAAACAGCCCGCCACAAAGGCCACACAATGTCTAAAAAGACCGTCACACACGGGCACACTGACTCGAAAGTCCGCCACTAAGGCCCCAAAAGCCCCTCCTAGGCTCTCCACCGCTAAAATGGACAAATTCCATATTTAGCACTTTCCATTTTTTGAAACTTCTATTTTAGGAAACTTTCCTCCAAAACCCTGCCCCACGGAAACTTTGTACCCCGAGCACCACCTCATCTTGTTACTGAGTCGCACAACCAACCACCCCAAGCGACCGAGTAAACAAGAGAGATAGGCTGGAATACTCCATTCCTGCTCCAGCCACGAATTACATATGGGACCAGGCTAGACAAGCTCAAGTCGCGGCTTGCTTCTCATACCACTTCTTGAACCTTGCCTTCATCTTCGCCTCAGGCTCCCAAGTATGCTCCTTAACACCATCACAGTCCCAAAGGAGTCTCATCAAGGAAATCTTCTTCTTCCGAACCTTGCCTTCATCTTTGCCTCACTGGTCTCGCCTCCACAGTCATGTTAGGCTGAAGATCCTCAGGAATCTTAGCCAACACCTGCTCACCCTCACGGAGACACTTCCGCAACATAGACACATGGAAAACCTTATGGAACGCATGCATAACCTCAGGTAACTCCAGCCTATATGCTACCGGTCCCACCCGCTCAATAACTCTGAACGGACCCATGTACCTCAGACTCAACTTAGTCTCTGACAATGACCTGTTCGGACCCTGCAACATGGCCATATTAAGATACACTCTGTCTCCTACCTGAAACTCAAGATCTCTCCTCTTCCTATCAGCATAACTCCTCTGCCTATCCTGAGCCTCCTGCATGTTCAGCTTGAGAACCCGAATCTTCTCTGAGGTCTCCTGAACACACACATCCTCAGCAAATCCTCTAGCGTCTGGATCGTCCTCTCTGACTGTCCATCTGTCTGGGGATGATAAGCTGTACTCATATGCACCTTAGTGCCCATCTCTGCCTAAAATGCCCTCCAGAACACCGAAGTGAACTTAGAATCCCTATCAGACACAATGCTCGCTGGCACCCCATGGCCAGAAAATGTGCTGACTTAGAAACAATACACCGCTGCTCCATCAGTCTTCTTCATGGCCAGAAAATGTGGTGACTTAGTCAACCGGTCCACAATGACCCAAATAGCATCAAAGGTCCGTGAACTGGCAATCCTACCACAAAATCCATAGTGATCATATCCCACTTCCACTCAGGAATGGGTAGACTCTTCAGTAAACCGCCAGGAACCTGATGCTCAGCCTTCACTAGCTGACACACATCACACCTCGAGACCCAACTAGCTACATCCTTCTTCATCCCGACCTAGTGATAGTACCTCTTGAGATCACGGTACATCTTAGTCGCTCCTGGATGAATAGAAAACCTGTTCACATGAGCCTCTCTCAGGATCTCCAGTCTCAACTCCTCATCCTGGGGCACACAAACCCGACTGTGCACCAAGATAGTACCATTATCTGAGACCTGATACTCTGAATACACATCCTTTGAGGCATTCACCAGCCCCAAATCCTTCTCCTGAGCAAACTGCACCCTACTCAGAAGATCTGCTCTATCAACTGCTTCCAAACCCAACGGTTTCTGTGAAACAGCACACAAGCTCAAAGCATTGATCTCTCCTACCAGAGACTCCATCTCCTGCTACTGAGCCGAAGCTACCCTCTTCCGACTCAGAGCATCTGCAACCGTGTTAGCCTTACCAGAGTGATAGGCTATCTCCAAAACATAATCCGCCACAAGCTCCATCCATCGCCTCTGTCTCAAATTCAGCTCAGGCTGAGTGAATATATACTTCAAGCTCTTATGATCTGTAAACACCTGTACCTTTGCACCATAAAGATAAGATCTCCAAATCTTCAGGGCAAAAACTACAGCAGCCATCTCCAAATCATGAGTAGGATAGTTGCCCTCATGCTTCCGCAACTGCCGCGAAGCATAAGCAATCACCTTCCCATGCTGCATCAATACACACCCCAAACCAACTCTAGATGCATCAGTATAAACCACATAGGGTTCTCCCTGCTCAGGCAAAGCCAACACTGGCGTAGTAGTCAACATCTCCTTAAGGCTTCCAAAGCCCTCCTCACACTCCTGTGACCAAGCAAATGGAACATCCTTCCTTGTCAACTTAGTCATAGGGCATGCTCTACTTGCAAAACCCTGCACAAACCTCCTGTAGTAACCTGCCAACCCAAGGAAACTCCTGATCTCTGTGGCATTCTGCGGTCTAGGCCAATCCCTGATAGCCTGGATCTTCTCCGGATCCACAGAAACCCCCTCTGCAGAAACAATATGACCCAGAAAACCCATCTCACGCTGCCAAAAACTACACTTGCTCAACTTGGCAAACAACTTCTGCTCCCGCAGCTTCTCCAGAACTGCCCTCAAATGAATTGTATGCTCCTCAGGACTCTTAGAATAAACCAGGATATCGTCGATGAAAATGATGATAGACACGTCCAGAAACTCCTGAAACACGCTGTTCATCAATCTCATAAACGCTGCTGGCGCGTTAGTCAACCCGCAAGGCATCACCACAAACTCATAATGCCCATACCTCGTCTTGAAAGCAGTCTTCCTCACATCTGCCTCATCTATCGGTATCTGATGATAACCCGACGCTAGATCTACCTTAGAGAACCAAGTAGCACCTCTCAACTGATCCAACAACTCATCAATCATGGGAAGAAGGTACTTGTTCTTCATAGTGACCCAGTTCAAACCCCGATAATCAATGCACAACCTAAAACTCCCATCCTTCTTCTTCACAAACAACACCGGCCCTCCCCACGGTGATACACTAGGATGGATGAATCCCTTACTCAACAAATCCTCTAGCTGCTTCTTCAGCTCTACCATATCTGCTGGAGCCATTCTGTAAGGAGCCTTGGATAACGGCGTCGTCCCTGGTTCCAGTTCAATAGTAAAAGGATCCGACCGAGATGGTGGTAATCCCTGCAATGACTGAAACACATCCTCAAACTCCTCCACTACCGGTATACCGCTAACCGTAGACTTCCCCACTGACTCTGGCATAGATATAGTAACCAAATAAGCCTCACGGCCCTTCTCGATCATCTTCCCAGCCTGAATGGCTGAGATCACGAGACTCCCCGAAGTCGGTCTAATACCCTAAAAAACCAACTTCCCTACTGGACGCTCAAACTCCACTCTACCTCGATGGCAATCCAAATGCACCATATACCGATGCAACCAATCCATCCCAAGAATAACATCATACAACTCCACTGGACTGATAAGCAAATCCGCTGGCCACGACTCTCCTGCGATCTGAATATCAACTCCTCTAGCTCTTCCAATAACTCTCAAGAACTTGCCTCCCGCAACTCTGACAACTCATGTACGCTCTCCGGGATCCCCTCTTATCCCCGCGCTCTCTGCTCACTCCGGAGTAATGAAGCTGTGAGAAGCTCCAGAATCAAACATAACATGGGACTTAAACCCGCCCACCAACAAGGTCCCTACACAGGAAAAATATAAAATCTGAACCTACTAAAATTCACAAAGTTTAAGTACCAGAAATTATAACTGTGATCGCCCCGGCACTGGTTCCACCAGTCTCTACAGTCGTGTAAACCCGTGGCGCCTACTCAATCCGTGCCACCTACTGACCTCAAGGCTGCACCTGCTGCAACGCTGCCACTGCCACCGGCTGCAACTTGGGACACATGGGCCTGATATGCCCTGGCTCCCTGCAATGATAGCATACACGAGCCGCTACCGTCAGGGCATTCCTCTTGGGACAACTAGCAACCTTGTGATCCTTGCTCCCATAACTGAAGCAACTCGCACAACTCGGCCTCTGCGTAGCCTCCCACCTCCTCTTGGTTCCCTGTGCAGGCCTACCGCCCCTGCTATAACCACCCTGCTGCTGAGCCCTACTAGGCTGAACTGCTGGACTAGCCGCCACTGACTGTGCCCGGATATCCTCCTAAATCTCTGCTGCAGTCTCAACCAGCTCTGCACGCGTAGCATAACTCCGCCCTCTACAGTGAACTCTCAAATCATCACGTAGAACCCTCAAAAACCTCTTGATCTGAGCCTCCTCAGACTCCATAGCCCGACCCCCATAACAAAGAAGTCGACTGAACTCTAAGTCCAGCTCCCGCATTGACCGTGTCCCCTGAGACAATTGAAGGAACTGCACCTCCAACCGATCCAATGCCTCTCTAGGAAAATACTTGCGGTTGAACTCCAAGATGAAGTCAGCCCAAGTCATCTCCCTCTGCACTCTCCTAGCAGCCACTGATCTCCACCACACCTGAGCCTCACCACTCAAATGGTTGACCCCTATGTCCACCCAAAACTCCTCAGGACATCTCAGAGTATGGAAGTTACGTTCCACACTTGTCCTCCACGCATCCGCAACAGTAGGGTCTGTACCACCCAAAAACAGCTCAGTACCAAGACGCGTCATCTCCTTGAGCATAGACAAATAACGTCCATGTGCTCCCACATCCGCAACCACTGGCTGCCGCTCCTCCGCCACCACTGGTGGCACTACCTGAGCCTAAGGAGGTACCACTGGTGGTAACCGCTCTAACACCTGTGCTAGCATAGCCGCAAAGTCAACACCATGGACTCCACCCGCTGGGACTCCCACACCCGGGACCCTAGCATCACCGGCCACTGGAGCATCAACACCGCCCCCTCCGGCCACACTCACAGAATCCCCTGGAACACCCTGCGACTCGCCAACACCCTCATTTGTCACACTCTGGTCCTCGGTCTCACTAACCTCTGGGACTCTGCCCCTACCGCAACCACGTCCGCGTCCACGACCACGTCTCTGTCCACGACCACGACCAGCAACAGTACCATCTCTAGCCATCTGCACTACCATGAACAGAAGACTAAGCAAACAATTACTATTAAAACAGAGAAACATAAACTCACCGTGGAATCACACAGTCGGCTCGAAGAGGATTTTCTAGGACTCCATGCCACACACAATTGACTAACTCACATAACGAATTAAGATATGCAATCCCAAACATCACAACAGAAACCTAGTGAACCCAAACCTAGAACTGTAAGGGCTCTGATACCAAAATGAAAGGACTGACCTTTTTAAAAAAAAATAATAAATAATAAATATAATATAGTAAATAAACTACAACCAGTGGTCCCATATCCACTAGCCACCTAACCATAATCACAATCATCAGCGGAATAACCAATCTCAATATCCAATAATATAACCATAAATATAACATCAACAATATCAAATAATCAAATAACAGGAAACATAGAACCAGCAACCTAGCAATGTTCTAATTATCCAACTCTAGCAACCTAGGAATGCCAGACAACATCAAACCGAGTCCCTAGAACAACCTCCTCTTCATTGCCTTGATTCCACGATCACACTTTGCCTTTACCTGCACCACAAACACATAATGAGATGCATGAGTATTTGATAAACACTCAGTGAGGCAATCCTCCCATCTACTGGGCTATACACATAAGCAACAGTGATTCCAAGTTCCAAACAATCAACAAAACAAAGCACACAAACCAGGAAAACGAACATCAACTCGCTGGAAGGGAGGTGTCGACCGACATCAGCCAAGTGTCGATCGACACTGGCTCTTCGTGTCGACCGACACTACCCCACAGTGTCGATTGATGCCTTCTTCACTGGTGTTGACCGACACCAAGTGGTGTCGATCGACACTCCCTCTGCAACCGCGATCCGCTCGAAGCCGAGAGTCGAATCTCGCTCCCAAACTCCACCAAATCGTCTAATACTCAAAACCCAAGCCTTATACATCCGTAGGAACATGTAGCAACCAATCCCAGCAAGAAAAACACACAAACAAGCAACAAACAAGCAAGAACAAGGGATCAAAGGCTTAGATAAGCCATGGTCATGCACTCACCTCTTTGCAGGAAGTTTCTTACCAACAATGGACGAATCCACACTCTCAGCAAGCTTCCCACACGATCCTAGCCTTGAATCCTTACTCCCACAGCAAGATCTCTCCCACAAAGCTTTGAAATCTCACAAACTCTCTCTAGAACCTCAAGAACCAACTCTCTCTTTTGTTTTTTTTTCTAAAAGCGGCGAAACAACACAAAAACACGACCCTAGGTCGTTTTCCCCCTTTTACAACTCGGTTCAATGGTTTCCTTAAACCAAACCTGCCAAAATTGACGATTGAATCAATTCGATCGAACCAGAAAAATAATGGTGTCGACCGACACCCCTTTGGTGTCGATCAACACCCTCATCCAAAACGCACAATTTGGTTTGCGGATGTTACATCAACAAATTTAAAATACTATGGAAGATAATGAGTCCTTATTTCCTATATATATATATAGTGCCACCAACAACGCTTATTCTGCCTACACAACACTAAATTATTTCTAACAATCTCACTAGAATATTCATTCTCTCTCACTCCAAAAATGAAGCTCTCTAACCGTGTTCTTTCAGCTTTTCTCTTGATCTCTTTTATCTTTATTGCTGCCACTATAGGTTCAATACTCATGTCATGTTATAGTTTCTAAATTATCATACATACATATATGTGAATTTAGGTGTTATATCATAATGAGTATACATTTTTATTATAGACATTAATTACTAAGTACTAACACACATATGCTCAAATGTGTTTTTATATTTATAGAGATGGGTTTGGCGGACAAAATATGCAAGACACGCAGCGATCGTTTCTCAGGTGTGTGCTTTAGCAGTAACAATTGTGCCATCATCTGCCAACTATTCGAGCAATTTGAAGGCGGTCAATGCGAATTCGACGGAGCTTTCCGTCGTTGTTTATGCACCAAAGCCTATTAAAGACCGTCATAATATTATCAAGAACGAGTTGTCTTTCAGACTTCTCTCTTTAATAATTGCTATGTGGTTATTGGAGAATATATCTTGAATTACAGACACTTTTTTTAAATTTGTGTTTTTTATTTTCTACCTTCGGATTTATTTTTTCTTGAAACAAATTAAAAATAATAAAATTACTATAAAATTACTATAAATTAATTAAAATATTCATTTAAACATTAAAATAAACTTTTGTTTTTATTTTTGTCAATGTTATATTCAAAATAAAAGCTTATATAGATGCTTTCTTAGACTAACTCGTCTTGTTTAAATTATTACAATGTTAAAACTGAGGATCGATTTACCTTACATGATAAACATATAGAAAATTTGGTGATACAACATTAACAACCTCTTATGCAATTCGTCAAATCTAATTCAATGACACATCATATTCCAATAGTTATGTAATGGTTCCGCATAATATATATTTCATTTTTTGGTCATCCACATATTACATAGCTAAAAGCAATAGATAAGTTTAACACATCTGCATTAATCAAAATTAGAAACATAATTAGGCTAACCACTTCCATGCCAAGTGAACTGGCTAAGGCTTCACCAAGCTGACATAAATTTGTGCCTCAAAAGAGATTCCAAACCGAGAAATCAAGGAAAAATATGTCTATTCCACTATATCCAAGTCTCTTGGAACCATATTTTGATTAGAATTTGGATGTCTCTCTTAAATACTGAGCTCCACATTGGTCGATATTTTTTGTCGGACTAGTTGGCTGTAAAATGACAGATAAGTAAATGAGGATCTTAATGGAGATCGAAATGATATAGTTGGGATGTACATTATGGAAGATTTATACCATTATGTGGCCTCCAGTCAGGGATTGAAAGCAAGCCCTAACTGTAACATCCGCGAACCAATTTTTAAGGTTTTTGGTGTGGGTGTCGATCGATACACCAAGGGTGTCGATCGACACCATGTTTTCCGGTTTGGTCCGGTTTGTTTTAATTGTTGTTTGGTTCGGTTTGGTTCAATTAAAATTCCTAAATCGTGATATAATTGTCTAGGACGAATTAAGGGTTTTGGGAAGTCTCATTTTTGTCGCCGTTAAGTGAGAAAAAGAGAGAAAGGAGAGAAAACGTTCTGTGATTTTTTTTCTGGGCTTGTTCTTGGTGATTTGGGAGAGATCTGAGGCTGTAGAAGTGATAGTTGTTGCTGGGAACGAAGGAGAAGCTTCTGGAGGTGTTGATTCCAACATTTCTCAATCCAATCTTCTGTTCTTGAGGTGAGTGCTTGACAATGGTTGATCTAAGCATGATATCTCTCTTGTTTGGGTGTTTTCTTTGTTGTTTGTGTTTTTTGTTGCTTGGGTTCGTTGCTTTTGTGATTCCCAGTGATTTACGAGGTAATTGGGTGAGTTTGGGACGGATTCGAGATGATTTGGAAGGACAGTTCGTCGTTGGTGTTCGTGCAGTTCGCGTCTGCAGGTATGGCATCGATCGACACCATTAGAGCATCGGTCGACACCGTTTGTGTCAGCATCGATCGACACCTTTCAAGCATCGGTCGACACCATGGCTCACAACATCGATCGACATCGGTTTAAGCGTCGGTCGACACCAGTCTCAACCGAGACTTGTTTTCCTAGTTTATTGTATTGCTTGTGTTTTGTTTGCTTGCTTAAGTTGAGGGTCTCATATGCTTGTGTGTATAACCTAGTAGATGGGAGGACGGCCTCACTAAGTATTTATGATAATACTTACGCATCTCAATTGTTGTTTGTGGTGTGCAGGTAAAGGAAAAGTGTGATCGTGGAATCAAAGGCGATGAGGAGGAGGATGTTCTAGAGGCTTGATTGACTGTGGTCTAGCTATTGTTAGGTTGCTAGAATTAGGTTGATAGAGCATTGTAGGATGTTGGAACTCTGCTATTCACTGTTGGTTTGGTTTATTGCATTATTGGTTATTGGTTTATTTATGTTGGAATTTTATTGGATTAATGGAATGTTTTCTTTGGTTAGTTGCGGTTGTTGATTGTTGCTAGAATGTTAGTGGGTATGGGACCACTAGCGAATTATATGTAAGAAAAAAAAAAGGGGAAGGGTTGTTTCATTTTGGTATCAGAGCCCTTACGGTTCTAGGTCTAGGGTTCATTGTGCTTTCGCTGTTGATGTTTAGGATTCCATGCTATGGTTGATTGTGTGAGTTGTTCAATTGTGTGTGGCATGAAGTCGTAGAACATCCTCTTTGAGCTTGTTTTGTGATTCCACGGTAAGTTGTGTTCTTGTGTTATTAGAACTATTTGTTGCTTAGTCTTCTGTTCTTGTTGATACTGATGGTTAGAGGTTAGGATGCTGTTGGTCGCGGTCGTGGTCGTGGTCGTGGGCGTGGTCGTGGTCGTGGTCGGGGACGAGTTCAGGTTCCTGAGGCCAGTGTGAGTGTGACCCAGAGCATGGCCAGTGAGGAGGTGGCAGAGTCACAGGTTCATCCTAGTGTGTCTGGAGACCAGGCTGGTTTGGGTGACGGCAGGGCGGATGGGCCCGGTGTCGGTCACGGTGTTGCCCCGGGTGTGAGGGTTGTAGCTGAGGGTGCTCCGGGCAGGGAGGATGTCTTGATGGACTTGCTAGCTCAGGTTTTGCAGTGACTTCCAGCAGTAGTGTCGCCAGTGGTTGGTGGGCAGGATCCACGAGTGCCGCCAGTGGTTGGTGGGCAGGATCTAGTAGTGCCGCCAGTGGGTGGTGGGCAGGTTCCAGCGGTGCAGACTGTGGCGGGTTTGCAGGCAGGTGTGCAGCCGGGGGCCGAGGTAGTGGATGCTCAGTATGTACAGATGATGGTGCAGCTGCAGCGAGTGGGAGCGGGGTATTTCTCAGGAGGTACCGATCCGAGTGTAGCGGATGAGTGGAGAGAGCGGATGGAGGATCTTTTCCTTTCGCTTAGGTGTCCCGACCAGTTCAGGGTGGATCTGGCAGTGTATTACTTGTCAGGAGATGCCCGTGTGTGGTGGAGGTCGGTGACAGCACGGAGGGTGCAGCGGGGTATGTCTTGGGGAGATTTTGTGAGGGAGTTTAACTCCAAGTATTTTCCTCAGGAGGCTCTTGATCGTATGGAGGCACGGTTCTTGGGGTTGACTCAGGGGGACCGTACAGTGCGGGAGCTGGATGCAGAGTTCAGTCGGCTTGTGGGGTATGCAGGCCGGGCATGGGAGCCAGAGTCGGCTCAGGTGCGGAGGTTCTTGTTGGCTCTGCGGGATGATCTGAGGACTCGGTGCAGAGTGAGGAGCTATGCTACGAGAGCGGAGCTGGTTGAGGTTGCAGCTGGGATAGAGGATGACTTGAGGTCACAGGTGGTTGTGGTCAGTTCTTCGGTGCAGCCACAGCGGTCTCAGCCGCATTCTATTCCTAGCAAGGGCGGCAAGCCTGCGCATGGGCAAAAGCGGAAGTTTGATGATATGCATAGATCGAGGCACGGGGGTGCGAGATGCTTTGGGTGTGGTAGCAGGGACCACAAGGTGACCAACTGTCCTCAGAGAGGTGAGAAGCGGGCAGTGACTGAGCAGCGGGCGGTGATGGAGCCGCGGACAGATACTCGGGTGTGTTACTACTGTAGAGAGACGGGGCATATCAAGCCTCGTTGTCCCAAGTTGCAGCAGATGGCAGTAGCAGCGGTGCAGGCTGGTGGTCAGCCAGGAGTGCAGTAGGGTGTGCAGCACGGTGTGCAGCCGGTGGGTTGGATCGAGCCGACGTCACAGGTGTACTCGACTAGGGAGCCCGGTGGCACTAGTGCAGGAGCGATCACAGGTATAACTTCTGAGATTCGAACTTGGTCAATTCAATAGTTCAGATTATATTTGTTTTTGCTTGTGGTCAAGTGTTAGGTTCTCAACACATGAGGTTTGTGTAGGGACCTTGTTGGTGGGCGGGTTTAAGTCCCATGTCATGTTTGATTCTGGAGCTTCTCATAGCTTCATTACTCCGGAGTGTGCCGAGAGTGCGGGGATCAGAGGGGATCCTGGAGAGCGTACAGGAGTTGTCAGAGTTGCGGGAGGCAAGTTCCTGAGAGTCATTGGACGAGCTGGAGGGATTGATATCCAGATCGCAGGAGAGTCGTGGCAAGCGGATTTGCTTATTAGTCCAGTGGAGTTGTATGATGTTATTCTCGGGATGGATTGGTTGCATCGGCATAGGATGCATTTGGATTGCTATCGGGGTAGAGTGGAGGTTTGAGTGTCCAGGAGGGAAGTTGGTTTTTCAGGGTATTAGACCGACTTCGGGGAGTCTCGTGATCTCAGCCGTTCAGGCTGGGAAGATGATCGAGAAGGGCCGTGAGGCTTATCTGGTTACTATATCTATGCCAGAGTTAGTGGGGAAGTCTACGGTTAGCGGTATTCCGGTTGTGGAGGACTTTGAGGATGTGTTCCTATCGTTGCAGGGATTACCACCATCTCGGTCGGATCCTTTTACTATTGAGCTGGAACCGGGACGATGCCGTTAAGGCTCCTTACAGGATGGCTCCAGCAGAGATGGCAGAGCTGAAGAAGCAGCTGGAGGATTTGTTGAGTAAGGGTTTTATCCGTCCTAGTTGTTCACCGTGGGGAGCTCCGGTGTTGTTTGTTAAGAAGAAGGATGGGAGTTTTCGGTTGTGTATTGACTATCGGGGTTTGAACCGAGTTACTGTGAAGAACAAGTACCCTCTCCCGAGGATTGATGAGTTGTTGGATCAGTTGAGGGGTGCTACTTAGTTCTCCAAGATCGACTTAGCATCAGGTTATCATCAGATTCCGATACATGAGGCAGATGTGAGGAAGATGGCTTTCAGGACGAGATATGGGCATTTTGAGTTTGTAGTGATGCCTTTCGGGTTGACTAACGCACCAGCTGTGTTTATGAGATTGATGAACAGCGTGTTTCAGGAGTTTCTGGACGACTCAGTCATCATTTTCATCGACGACATTCTGGTATTTTCTAAGAGTTCTGAGGAGCATGCAGTACATCTGAGAGCAGTTCTGGAGAAGCTGCGGGAGCAGAAGTTGTTTGCTAAGCTGAGTAAGTGCAGTTTCTGGCAGCGTGAGATGGGGTTCTTGGGTCATATTTTTTCAGCTGAGGGAGTTTCAGTGGATCCAGAGAAGATTCAGTCCATCAGGGAGTGACCGAGGCCACAGAGCGCCACTGAGATTCAGAGTTTCATGGGGTTAGCAGGTTACTACAGGAGGTTTGTTCGGGGTTTTGCAAGTATGGCACAGCCGATGACTAAGCTTACAGGGAAGGATGTTCCATTTGTATGGTCACCGGAGTGTGAGGCGAGTTTTGCTAGCCTCAAGCAGATGTTGACTACCACGCCGGTGTTAGCACTGCCTGAGCAGGACGAGCCTTATTGATCAACAGGTCAATTAAAACCTAATGTGTACTCCACCACGATCTAGTGGTATCGTTGTAACACTTAAGGATCGAATCCACAGAGACCAAACAATTGCACTAAGAAATTATCAAGATCAAATATAGCTAAGACAATGGAAAAGTTTTTGAATCAAGTAACTATCTAGAAACGAAAAAGTAAATAAGTTGTTTCTAAATCAAAATGGAAATATTGGGTGCAGGGAATCAGTTAGGGGACATGACCACGAAATTAGATGATAAATTGGGATAGCATTAAACACCGTTCTTGAACTCAAATCTCGAATGTAAAACTAACCTACTGTCGCAGCATTAGCTATCTATGCAAGGAATTGATAAAACTCTAAACCGTCGTTTGAATCTAAACAATCCTAGCAAGCAATAAGTTCAAGTTTGATTATGTTCACAAGGTGCCTCAACTTCAACTGTCGTTGGCTAAGGATCACCTTGCTCACCTATGTTCTTTTCAAGCAACTCAACAACACTTTTGGTGCCCCGATGAATTAAACCTAAGATCTTAATCTAGGTGATCAATCTAGCTTAAGCATTAAGAACAACTATAGATGAAGAACAATAAGATCAATCCCTAATCTAACAAATCTAGCATCAATTAATCATAAAAACCCTTCCGAAACCCTAAACCCAACAGTGAAACTACTCAGGCATAGAGAAACAGAAACAGCAAATCAAAGATGAAGAAAACATAATTGAATTGCAAAAGAATAGAAAATAGGGTTTAGAAATCTTCTCCAAAGTGTCAAGAAGGATTAGAGATCTTCTCCCTTTTGCTCTCAATACAAAATAGTCTCCGAAAAATAAAGCTTATGTCTCTGGAGGCCGTGCCTCTAACTTAAATATCAAAATAAAACCCTAAAAATCGGTTTAAAACAAATAAGGAAAAGTTGCGTCGGGAACGGGAATAGTCGATCTCGAAAGGATCAGTCGATCTGGAACGTTTTTCTGCTCTCACTCCATATGCCTACTAGCTTGATCAGTCTTCAACCAATTTAGCTCCAGATGCATATTTTCACCCCCATAACGCTCAGATTCCTTCCAAAGTCACCTAGGACCTGTAAAGACTCACAAAAGACAAAAAGGACTCTAAAAGCACACTTGGACCTAGAAAAAGACTCAAAACAAACCTAAAAACTATAGTTAAAACCCTATAAAATGCAGACACATCAATTCCCCCGGACTTGAATCTTTGCTTGTCCTCAAGCAAGAACAGACAGAAACTCAAGAACAGAGCAAAGGTTTGAAAGTGGAAACTCACATTATTCTTGGGAACTTCTTCTTTTCACTCTTCATCACATCAAACTGAGAACTACTTTTTGTACTCTGCCCATGATTAGGATCAACACTCCCTACTCTGAACTCCACAGTCTTAGAGAACCTTCAGTCTCCCCATCGTTGTCTCTCTACATCAGATTAGTAAAAAGGTGCGGTCTTACCATGGGAGTATCGATCATTGAACTGTTGACTCCTTTAACCTCTTATCGCCCAAGACCTCCTCTTATGCTCCCTTTCCTCTCTCTTTTCTCACTTCCAAAGGATTGATTTCTCCCTAATTTTCTAGGGTATCATTTTATTTTTTTTATCAATCCTTTGCTCTTTTCTTGTGGACAGGTTTCCATGAGTTCTGAAAGATGCACGGGTTTACGCACAACCCTCGGTTCACTTCTTTTATTACCTATATCCTTTTCTTTTTTCTTTTTCTCTTTTTTTTTTTTTTTTTTTACTGAGTACTGAAGGGAAGAGAGAGGGGAAACATACTTTGCGAGGAGATGCATGTCTTGTAAGGCTTAAGGGAGGAGTCTTGTCCGATGTATACCAAGTCCCAAGGCAAGAAGTTAAATCCGGTTAAGTCCTTTCAAAGCTAGAGACAACTTCTGGTTCAACCTATTGTTCTCCTTGGCGAGTGTCTTTTGGGGCGTGTTGAGACTGCTCATGTTCATTCCAAGCTTCATTCCAAATCAGAGGTACAAAAGCAATCATAAGAGTGTTAGTTCAAAGCAAAAGATTCCTGGAAATGATCATAGTTTCCCAATTTTTGACTCAATAAAATAAAAAAATGACTCAAATAAAAGAAAAATTCAAAGTAAACAACCAAAGAAAACGACATCAGTAACTTGGAGACATCCCTCCCCCGGACTTACTTCACACCGTCCCGGTGTGAAAGCAAAGCCAAGAAAAAGGAACCTCCGACAAGGAAAATAAGAAAATTGAAAAAGAAAAAGAAAGGAAAAGAAACAAAAACCGGTGATCTCGCATCTGGTGTTGGAGTGGTGTTGGCAAGGGTGGTGACGGAATCGACCAATCTCAGGGTGGTATCGACCGATCTGCAACATTATTGAACTTGGAGATACCCACAGCAAACCAACGGGATCGGTCGATCTTTAAGGAGGATCGATCGATCCAAAGCTCCTGGAACAAAAAAAATTCGCATCTTTTGCGTTTGGAACCTATTCTTGAAAACACTTAACACCATACGTGATTTCACCGTAATAAATACTAAAAACAAAACCAAAATCCTAAGACAAATAAAAAGAAAAGGGTAAGCCAGCACAAACCCCATGGGTTGCCTCCCATAAGCGCTTGTTTAAGGTCTATAGCTTGACCGCTCAACACAAAATGTTAATCATGAGTATCAAAAGGCTGAGCCAATGGACCTTTAGTCCTTCTCTTGTTAATGCAATAAACAATATGTGTCAAGTGACACATAATTATCCATGGCAAAACAATAAAATTCACATCAAGAAAGTTTACTACAAATGTAGCATATACTTTGAAATATTCCTTGATGGTTGGATGCTCATGAGGATCAAATGCATCTAATGGGAAAATAAAGTCAATTTCAGGTTCAAATGAGGTTTTCACAAAATAATTAACTTCATCACCATTAATTTCATAAAACACAATATCCTCATTCATATAATCAACCCCAGGGTCTTTTGTTTCATGCAAAATTGTATCAATATCAAGAACACACCCTAGGTAAGATTCTTCAAGAAGAGAGCTAGATACATCAGGCATTGAAAACTTAAACTCGAGATCATGAGCATTCAAAGCACAATGATATTCAATATCAAAACATATTTCATGATAATCCCTAGCAAGTTTTTCTGCTCTTAACATGTCTAGACGTTGAGACTCACATATCAAATCATAGCATTCATCAATGAGCAAAGGAGTATCCAAACTAGAAGTCACATCTTCAATGCATGGCATGTGAATATCCTCAAAATCATGAATTTCAAGGGTGGAAAAGCAAGTACCTTCTATTTGGCTTGGTGGAACCCAATTTATTACCTTTTCGCAAGCATGAGCTTCCCTAATCTCTGTGAAAGTGGGCTCCCTCTCTTCAAGTACTGCTCGATGTGAGATGAGATTCAACCGGATCATTGCTGCTAAGTTCCTCCTTGTCGTTGTTGGATGCTCCATGTAAAGCTCATCCAACTTAACTTTTTGATCCGGTGTAAGAACACTCTCATCAAACAGTGGCTCCACATAAGGCTCATCTAGAATGTCTTCATCAAATGTGGTCTCCTCTTCCTATGGCCAGTCATCGTAATCCATGGCCCCAAAAACATTTTTCATTATTTTTATCTATAAAAAGAGAAAAGAAAAATAATTAGTAAAAACAAAAATAAAATCTTAGACTATACTCAATTCTAAAATCTCAAAGGCAATCGTTTTGGTCCCCGGCAACGGCGCCAAATTGATCAACAGGTCAATTAAAACCTAATGTGTACTCCACCACGATCTAGTGGTATCGTTGTAACACTTCAGGATCGAATCCACAGGGACCAAACAATTGCACTAAGAAATTATCAAGATCAAATATAGCTAAGACAATGGAAAAGTTTGTGAATCAAGTAACTATCTAGAAATGAAAAAGTAAATAAGTTGTTTCTAAATCAAAAAGGAAATATTGGGCGCAGGGAATCAGTTAGGGGACATGACCACGAAATTAGATGATAAATTGGGATAGCATTAAACACCGTTCTTGAACTCAAATCTCGAATGTAAAACTAACCTACTGTCGCAGCATTAGCTATCTATGCAAGGAATTGATAAAACTCTAAACCGTCGTTTGAATCTAAACAATCCTAGCAAGCAATAAGTTCAAGTTTGATTATGTTCACAAGGTGCCTCAACTTCAACTGTCGTTGGCTAAGGATCACCTTGCTCACCTATGTTCTTTTCAAGCAACTCAACAACACTTTTGGTGCCCCGATGAATTAAACCTAAGATCTTAATCTAGGTGATCAATCTAGCTTAAGCATTAAGAACAACTATAGATGAAGAACAATAAGATCAATCCCTAATCTAACAAATCTAGCATCAATTAATCATAAAAACCCTTCTGAAACCCTAAACCCAACAGTGAAACTACTCAGGCATAGAGAAACAGAAACAGCAAATCAAAGATGAAGAAAACATAATTGAATTGCAAAAGAATAGAAAATAGGGTTTAGAAATCTTCTCCAAAGTGTCAAGAAGGATTAGAGATCTTCTCCCTTTTGCTCTCAATACAAAATAGTCTCCGAAAAATAAAGCTTATGTCTCTGGAGGCCGTGCCTCTAACTTAAATATCAAAATAAAACCCTAAAAGTTGGTTTAAAACAAATAAGGAAAAGTTACGTCGGGAACGGGAATAGTCGATCTCGAAAGGATCAGTCGATCCGGAACGTTTTTCTGCTCTCACTCCATCTGCCTACTAGCTTGATCAGTCTTCAACCAATTTAGCTCTAGATGCATATTTTCACCCCCATAACGCTCAGATTCCTTCCAAAGTCACCTAGGACCTGCAAAGACTCACAAAAGACAAAAAGGACTCTAAAAGCACACTTGGACCTAGAAAAAGACTCAAAACAAACCTAAAAACTATAGTTAAAACCCTATAAAATGCAGACACATCACTTATGTTGTGTATACAGATGCTTCTGGAGTGGGGTTGGGTTGTGTGCTTATGCAGCAGGGGAAGGTTATAGCCTATGCTTCGCGGCAGTTGCGGAAGCACGAAGTTAATTATCCTACTCATGATTTGGAGATGGCAGCAGTGATTTTTGCTCTGAAGATTTGGAGATCTTATCTGTATGGTGGGAAGGTAAAGGTATTTACAGATCACAAGAGTCTGAAGTACATTTTTACTCAGCCTGAGCTGAATTTGAGGCTAAGGCGTTGGATGGAGCTAGTAGCGGATTATGATCTTGACATAGCTTACCATCCTGGTAAAGCTAACCTAGTTGCAGATGCCTTGAGTCGGAAGCGGGCAGCTTCGGCTCAGGAGTAGGATATGGAGGCGTTGGTAGGTGAGATTAGTGCATTGAGTTTGTGTGCTATCTCACAGGAGCCTTTGGGTTTGGAGGCAGCTGATCAAGCGGATCTGTTGAGTAGAGTGCGGTTAGCTCAGGAGAGCGATGAGGGGCTGGTGAATGCCTCTAAGGCTGCGGGTTCAGAGTATCAGGTATCTGCTAATGGAACTATCCTTGTGCATGGTCGGATTTGTGTGCCCAAGGGTGAGGAGTTGAGGCAGGAGATACTGAGAGAGGCTCATTTGAGCAAGTTCTCTATTCATCCAGGGGCGACCAAGATGTACCGTGACCTCAAGCGGTATTATCACTGGGTCGGGATGAAGAAGGACGTAGCTGACTGGGTGGCAAAGTGTGATATTACAGAATTTATTACAGGCGGAGCATCAGGTTCCTGGTGGTTTATTACAGAGTTTTCCCATTCCAGAGTGGAAGTGGGATTTGATCACGATGGACTTCGTGGTGGGTTTGCCTGTGTCGAGGACGTTTGATGCGATATGGGTCATTGTGGACTGTTTGACTAAGTCTGCGCATTTTCTGGCCATCAAGAAAACTGATGGAGCTGCGGTTTTGGCCAGGAAGTATGTGAGGGAGATAGTCAGATTGCATGGGGTGCCTGCTAGTATTGTGTCTGATAGAGATTCCAAGTTTACTTCGGTGTTCTGGAGGGCGTTTCAGGCAGAGATGGGCACGAAGGTGCATATGAGTACAGCCTATCATCCTCAGACGGACGGTCAGTCAGAGAGGACGATCCAGATTTTGGAGGATTTGCTGAGGATTTGCTGAGGATGTGCGTGTTAGACTGGGGTTGTAGTGACCCTCACCTAGGGGTAAATTTTTGACGTGATTTCGAGTCCAAAAGACCGAGAAAAGTAGACAGCAAGAAGAGCTGAAAGTTTGATGAAGGAAAGTCCGAGAAAAGTGTAACGGACCAAGAGTTGTCCAAGTCGTCCGAGATGTACCGCCCGTACCATCCGAGACGCATCATCCGGTAGTCGCCGAGAAATACCGAGAGTACCGAGTACCGGAGAAATGGCCGAGTACTCGAGGAAGTTATCGAGTACTCGAGGAAGTTGCCGAGTATCCGAGAAAGTGTCGAGTACTCGAAGAAAGTTGCCGATGGATGCCAATAGTTGCCAAGAGAGCTGCCGAGGATCGACGATGGTCGACCGAGAGTATTAAAAGTCTTCCCCACCAAAAATCATTTAAGTCAAGGAAGTTAAGTGGATTAATATTTTAATCAAGAAGACTTAGTGGAGTTAGTGGGATGAATATTTTATTCAAGAAGACTTAGTGGGGATTAGTGGAGGATTAAAGAATTCAAGGAAGCTAAGTGGAAATCAAGGTGGCTAATCAAGATTCTTCCAAGTGTTGAGTATTGCTCTAATACACACTAATGAGGAGAGTGCATGTGACTCTCATTGGTTGCCTCCACAGCCAATTCACTCTATAAATAAGCTCTCATTCCTCTCATTTTCTCACAAAGAAAGAAGGGGTAAGTTGAGAGAGTTTGAGAGAGAAAGATGAAAAGAGTGAGTGTTGCGAGAGAAAGAAGAAGGTGTTGAGAGGGAAAGAAGAAGGTGCAAGAGAAGACTATCGACCAACGACCATCAACGTTAGATCGATAAGGAAATCGACTCTAACCGAAGGAGAGATCCGAGTTGCTGCAGAAGAGCTTCAACAAAGGAGATCATTCGTTGACGGTTTACTATGAGTTCAGGCACATATTTGCATCGGCTTAGATGGAGAGTTAAAAATATCCATCTAGTGCGCGGTTATGCATATTGCATGTAGATGCATTTACTTGAAGTTCTTTTATGTTTTCTTGTTTAAATGCATGCGCGGTGAGGTTGTGCTAGTTACTAGATCAAAATGATCTAGTAACAAAGGCGAGTTTTGGTTGAGATACTTGTAAGATTATGGGTTTAAAAACCGTATAAACTCAAGTATAAACTTTGGTGAGATCTTAAAGCGTTCTAGTCCGCGAGAAATTCTAGCTACGCGTTGTAAGATTTGGTATTGCTATCCTTCCCATTCCGTGCCACATGCAGCCGCGACATGAAACCCATGTTTGTGTGTGTGCAGGGTTGGTCATGAAGAGCTCGGAGGTTACTGGGCTCGCAACCCTGGCCGAGGCTATCTACACGACGGTGTAATTTTGGTTGATATCCAAACGCTTGCCTTTGTGGTGGCGACTTGGAG
This sequence comes from Camelina sativa, assembly GCF_030686135.1. NCBI lineage: Eukaryota > Viridiplantae > Streptophyta > Magnoliopsida > Brassicales > Brassicaceae > Camelina > Camelina sativa. The sequence goes on along the minus strand of NC_141888.1, from coordinate 144,560 downwards.
AATTCATGAGGGGTTTGGGGAAGAGGGATGCATACCGGGCCCAAATAAAACTGATGTTTTATTTCAAGTTATACTATTGCATGTTGTTGCATGTTGTTGCATGTTGTTGCTTATGGTTGCATGTAGTTGCGTTTATTGGTAGAGTGATTTCTGTTAGCTTGATAGCTTCCGCATGTAATCTCTGATGGTTGTTGAGTAGTTTTGCTTGCTTGCTTGTTAATCGCTTATGCCTGCATGTTGTTTATCTATGCTTGCATGTTGCTTGTTTATGTTCGCATGTTGTTGTATTTGCGTGCATGTTGATTGTTAATGGGGAATTGGGGTTTGGGATTTATTTCTCTGCAGGAATCTTGAGCTCACTAAGTAATCTTAGATTACTTATGATAATATTGTTGTTCTGCAGGTAACCCTAGAGGGGACTAGAGGGCGTGGTGAACGATAGGACTCCGGAGTAGTTTTCTTTTTGGTGTCTATTGTAAAATAAAAGTATGTTTATTTGCGAACCAAACTTTGCTCTATGCCTTGTGAACTTTTATGTGTACTCGGTTGTAGTTACTGTTTTAAGTTTAATGCATTCGGATTTTTCTTTAAATCGAGCGATGTCGTACTGATATAGACTTAGTCCGAGTTGGCTCAACACACGGCGTGTCTGTAGGGTTGCAAAGCCTTAAGGGTGGGCCGTGTGGTCTGGAACCTCGCCGAGGGACTGATCGAAGGGCCTGATTTGTTCTAGCACTTGACCGGACCTTTGACGAACGTTCCCATAGTAGCGCCGCGGTGCCGTCCGATGGCCTGGGTGGTCATAGTGCGGTTCGGGGGCGTTACAACTGTGGTATCAGAGCATGGTTATGATGCTGTATTGGACTCGCATTTTCAAATGATTTATCGAGTCAAATGGTCGTAATAGACACTTAGGATAATCCGGATCGTTCATCACTTAGGGTTAGATGGGATTAAGTAAACCCTTTTGTTGATCGTGGATGTAGATGTCTCATCAAGGATCCGAAAGATCTAGGTCGACGTATCGTTCGCCGGACACAGAGAGGGGTTCAAGTCAGCAGTTTGGTCCAGAGGAATGGGGTTCGCAGTTTGATGATGCGCAAAGGGAAGAGTCGTTCCCAGACATGTATGGGCCGGACATGGTTATGCCGGAGTGGTATGTACCTGGCGCGACGCCAAGATACACACCAGCGGGTTCAAATCGTTTTAGTACACCGGAGAGTATGTACCCGCCAGGGTTTTCACCGTTTGGACCGTACGCCACCTATCCAACTCAGAACATGCCGAGGGGAGACCAAGCGCATGGAGAAGGACCGAGTGAGCAGAATGTGCCGGAGACCCAGCAGACACTTAAGATGGTCCAAGACCTCTTGAACCATATGATCCAGCAACAGCAGCAGGACCAAGCAAACCGTGCAGCAGAAGATCCGTCCGACCAGTTTCTAAAACGAGTGATGTTGTTGCGAAACTTAGGATTTCGTAAATTCAAAGGAGACCCGAATGTGGTATTAGCAGACGCGTGGATAAAAGACCTGGAGAATAATTTCGAGATGACAAGGTGTCCAGAGGAGCTTAGGAGACTAGTAGCAGTTAATTTCTTGGAAGAAGATGCTCGTGCATGGTGGGATACCGTAGTTTCTCGTTACCGGTTCCAGACGATAACGTGGGGAATTTTTAAGAAAGAGTTCGAGGTGAAGTACTTTCCACCAGAGTCACGCGACCGGTTGGAGAATCAGTTTTTGCAACTAGAACAAGGTGAAATGACCGTTCGAGCATATGGGAGGATTTTTACAAGACTTCGGAGGTATCTGTACCAAGGAAATGATGACGAGTTAGCAATGGCCCGGAGATTCTTTAACGGACTCAGGCCAGTTATTAATTGAAGGTTACACGCTGTGACCTACCGCAGTGTTGCGGAAGTGGAAGAGAGAGCTGTGAGTGTTGAGGAAGCTATCGAGATAGAGAAGGAGATTGCAGCTCGGGAGAAAAAGAAGGAATCAGTCCAGCAGACTAAGATTGTGAACACCCGAAAGGTGAATCAAGTGGCAGGACGGAATTGGGGCGCAGGCCGCGGAAAGAATAAGATGAATGTTAGCCAAGGAGGTCGTAATGTGAGCAACATGGATCCGAGAGGATGCTATGTGTGCGGGCAAGTTGGGCATTTCGCTCGCGCTTGTCCGACTGTTGAGGAAACGAAGGGTAACAATCTGTCGACCGTCACGTGTTTCTACTATGTCGAGTTAGGACACTATGCGAACTCATGTCCGTCGAAGCCGGCCAAACCGAACGCCCAAACTGTGAACTGTGCCCAGACAGCGAACCAAGTGAAGGAACCCCCAGCAAAGAAGCAAGCAATCCCAGCAAATGTTTTTGCTTTAGGAGTAGAGCCACCCAAACCTCCACAGGCTGCGAAGGGCCCTATAACAGGTTTGATTGGATTCTAACTCTCTTGTGATTGTTAGTGATTGTTTGTGTGTTTTGCGTGGTTAGTTTTAGCATTGCATTTTATTATATTTGCTTTGCGTTTAGGAACATTACTTGTTAGTGGTAACCCCACACATGTACTGTTCGATTCGGGAGCGTCCAATAGTTTTGTGACTCCCGAAGTGGTTGACAAGTTTGGAGACTTGTGTGAGGAGGAAGAGGTGAACATCAACGTCTACACTGCTGGTAATCAACCACCGCTGAAGACAAGAAGATGGGTCAAGGAAGTGTCGATAGTCTTGCAAGATACGAACCTCCCGGTAAATCCGTTGGTGATGCCATTGGATAGGTTCGATGCTATTCTGGGAATGGATTGGTTATCGGAACACCAAGCCCATATAGACTGCAGCATGAGCAAAGTTATATTTGAAAATGGAGGGAGGACCCCTCTAGTTTTCAATGGGATCAGCCCAAGTGAAACGGCATACTTCGCATCGGCAGCAAGAATTGGAAGATCTATTGAAGAGGATGAAGTGTATTTAGTCACTCTGACCGCCATGGGAGGAGATGACAAGGAAGGCATGGAAGTTGAGGACATTGCCATAGTTAAGGACTTTGAGGACGTGTTTAGGCCATTGGAAGGATTGCCTCCACCAAGGAGCCATCCTTTTACCATAAATTTGTAGCCCGGAGCTACCCCAATTGCTAAGGCACCGTATCGCATGGCACCAGCCGAGTTGGCTGAACTCAAGTCTCAGTTAGAGGACTTGTTGGAGAAGGGTTTTATATGACCAAGTTCGTCGCCATGGGGAGCCCCAGTGTTGTTCGTCAAGAAAAAGGACGGAAGCATGCGGTTATGTATTGATTACCGAGGTATCAATAACATAACTATAAAGGACAAGTATCCTTTGCCAAGGATCGATGAGCTGTTAGACCAGCTAAGAGGAGCATGTTGGTTTTCAAAGATTGATTTAGCCTCCGGCTATCATCAAATCTCAATTGCTGAACAAGATGTGATGAAGACGGCGTTCCAAACGAGATATGGCCAGTATGAGTTCGTGGTAATGCCGTTTGGACTTACCAATGCACCGGCGGCATTCATGCGATTGATGAATGAAGTTTTTCAGGATTACCTGGATCGGTTCGTGATAATATTCATCGATGACATCCTGATATATTCGCGTAGTGCGGAGGAGCACGCGGAGCATCTGAAGAAGGTTTTGGAGAGGCTAAGGGAAATGAAGCTATTTACGAAGTTTAGCAAGTGCAACTTTTGGCAAAGGGAACTTGGATTTCTAGGACACCGAGTTTTGGAGTAAGGTGTGTCCGCCGACCCAGAAAAGATCGCCGCGATACAGGATTGGACGAAGCCAACGACCGCGTCAGAAGTAAGGAGTTTCTTAGGCCTTGCAGGCTATTACCGAAAGTTTGTAAAGGGGTTTTCGTCCATCGCGAAACCGTTGACACGGCTTACCTGGAAAGGAGTACCTTTTATTTGGAGCGAGGAGGTAAAAGAAGCTTTCAGGAAGTTAAAGGGAGCACTGACATTAGCACCAGTGTTAGCCCTACCCGAGCCAAACAAACCATATTCTGTGTTTACAGACGCATCAAGAGTTGGAGTTGGATGTGTGTTGATGCAAGGAGATAGGGTGATTGCCTATGCATCTAGACAGTTAAGGAAGCATGAAGAGAATTACCCCACACATGACCTGGAGATGGCAGCCGTGGCGTTTGCATTGAGAATATAGAGATCGTATTTGTATGGAGAAGCTGTCCAGGTATTTACGGACCTCCAAAGTCTTAAATACTTGTCCACGCAACCAGATCTTAATTTGCGCCTGTGGAGATGGATGGAGTTCGTAGCCGACTACGATTTGAAGATTCAGTATCACCCAGGCAAAGCGAATGTAGTAGCAGATGCGCTAAACCGAAGAAAAGCACAAGTTGATGTCGAGAAGGACGTGGAGTCTTTAGCTGAGGAATTGAAGAAGGTAAGACTTTTAGCCTTAGAGGGAGAATCTAGTGAGCCGTTGGGTTTACAAGACGTAACTCAAGTGAGCCTGTTACGTCGAATTCATGAAGAACAACCCAAGGACGAGAACTTGAAGAAGATCATCGAAGAGTTGAAAAGTTCGGAAGGACCGAATGCTAGTGGTTATCATCTGGCGGATGATGACACTTTACTTCTCAATGGGAGAGTAACCGTACCTGACAGGAACGGACTACGAGAAGAGATATTAGGAGCCGCCGATAGCTCAGCATTGAGTATACATCCGGGGAGCACCAAGATGTACAAAGATGTGCGTAGATATTATCATTGGCCTGGACTGAAGAGAGCAGTAGCAAAATGGGTAAGCCAATGTGATTCATGTCAACGAATCAAGGTAGAGCATCAAGTGCCAGCAGGATTGCTTCGCAACTTGCCCATACCGACTTGGAAATGGGACTCTATCTCTATGGATTTCATTACCGGTCTACCTATAAGAAAAGGGAGAATCAATGACGCAGTATGGGTAGTGGTTGATCGTTTAACCAAAGTAGCCCGTTTGGTTCCAGTAAGAAGCACGGATCAAGCGCCAGTCTTGGCAGAGAAGTATATAGACGAGATTTTGAAGCTTCATGGAGTGCCAGCAAACATTGTCTCTGATCGCAACCCGAAGTTCGCGTCAATATTCTGGCAAGATTTACATAGGGCGTTGGGAACAGATGTTCATATGAGCACCTCATTTCACCCAGAGACTGACGGACAGACTAAGAGAACTATTCGAACCATAGAGGACATGATCCGACTATGTGCGCTAGAATGGTCATCAGATTAGGAGAAGAATTTGTCATTGGTGGAGTTCGCGTATAACAACAGTTATCACTCGAGCACCAGCATGTCGCCATTTGAAGCCATGTACGGAAGGCCGTGTAGAACGCCTTTATGTTGGACGGAAGTTGGAGAACGGACAAGTTTCAATCACAAGTTGATTGATGAAACAACAGAGAAGATCAAGTTTATCCGAGAGAGCATAAAGAATGCTCAAGATCGCCAGAAGAAGTACGCAGACCGGAAGAGGCGAGAAGTGGAGTTTGAAGTTGGAGATATGGTGTATTTGAAGGTTGCACCACAAAAAGGAAAGGATCGTTTTGGCAAAGTGGGAAAGCTTGCGGTAAGGTTTATCGGACCGTACCGGATTGAGAAAAGAGTTGGCGAGGTAGCCTATCGGTTATCAATGCCCGAGGTTATGCGATTGCATAAAGTCTTCCACGTTTCACAACTACGGAAGCATATGCCAGATCCTAGAATGATTGTGCCAGAGCCTATCGAGGAGTTGGAGTCAAACCTAACCTACCCCGAAGGACCATTTGGAATAGGACAAAGAAGAACCCGAAAGTTGTAGAACCGGAGCATTCCTCAAATCCAAGTATTTTGGGGAAAATAGAACCGTAAGGTCACCACATGGGAAGATGAGGATAGGATGCGTGCCAAGTATCCTCAGTTGTTCGCTGAAGAAGATGAGGCAGGACCGTCAGAACCCTATGGAATTCGGGATGAATTTTTTTAAGGGGGGAGAATGTAGTGACCCTCACCTAGGGGTAAATTTTTGACGTGATTTCGAGTCCAAAAGACCGAGAAAAGCAAACAGCAAGAAGAGCTGAAAGTTTGATGAAGGGAAGTCCGAGAAAAGTGTAACGGACCAAGAGTTGTCCGAGTCGTCCGAGACGTACCGCCCATACCGTCCGAAACGCATCATCCGGTAGTCGCCGAGAAATGCCGAGAGTACCGAGTACCAGAGAAAGTGCCGAGTACTCGAGGAAGTTATCGAGTACTCGAGGAAGTTGCCGAGTATCCGAGAAAGTGTCGAGTTTCCGAAGGAAGTTGCCGATGGATGCTGATAGTTGCCGAGAGAGCTGCCGAGGATCGACGATGGTCGACCGAGAGTATTAAAAGTCTTCCCCACCAAAAATCACTTAAGTCAAGGAAGTTAAGTGGATTAATATTTTAATCAAGAAGACTTAGTGGAGTTAGTAGGATGAATATTTTATTCAAGAAGACTTAGTGGGGATTAGTGGAGGATTAAAGAATTCAAGGAAGCTAAGTGGAAATCAAGGTGGCTAATCAAGATTCTTCCAAGTGTTGAGTGTTGCTCTAATACACACTAATGAGGAGAGTGCATGTGACTCTCATTGGTTGCCTCCACCGCCCATTCACTCTATAAATAAGCTCTCATTCCTCTCATTTTCTCACAAAGAAAGAGGGGGTAAGTTGAGAGAGTGTGAGAGAGAAAGAAGAAAAGAGTGAGTGTTGCGAGAGAAAGAAGAAGGTGTTGAGAGGGAAAGAAGAAGGTGCAAGAGAAGACTATCGACAAACGACCATCAACGTTAGATCGATAAGGAAATCGACTCTAACCGAAGGAAAGATCCGAGTTGCCGCGAGAAGAGCTTCATCAAAGGAGATCATTTGTCGACGGTTTACTGTGAGTTCAGGCACATATTTGCATCGGTTTAGATGTAGAGTTAAAAACAACCATCTAGTGCGTGGTTATGCATGTTGCATGTAGATGCATTTACTTGAAGTTCTTTTAGGTTTTCTTGTTTAAATGCATGCGCGGTGAGGTTGTGCTAGTTACTAGATCAAAATGATCTAGTAACAAAGGCAATTTTTGGTTGAGATACTTGTAAGATTATGGGTTTAAAAACCGTATAAACTCAAGTATAAACGTTGGTGAGATCTTAAAGCTTTCTAGTCCGCGAGAAATTACGGCTAAACGTTGTAAGATTTGGTATTGCTAACCTTCCCATTCCGTGCCACATGCAGCCGTGACATGCAACCCATGTTTGTGTATGTGCAGGGTTGGTCACGAAGAGCTCGGAGGTTACTGGGCTCGCTACCCTGGCCGAGGCTATCTACACGACGTGTAATTTTGGTTGATATCCAAACGTTTGCCTTTGTGGTGGCGACTTGGAGAATTCATGAGGGGTTTGGGGAAGAGGGATGCATACCGGGCCCAAATAAATTAAACTTGTTAAAAACTGATGTTTTATTTCAAGTTATACTATTGCATGTTGTTGCATGTTGTTGCTTATGGTTGCATGTAGTTGCATTTATTGGTAGAGTGATTTCTGTTAGCTTGATAGCTTCCGCATGTCATCTCTGATGGTTGTTGAGTAGTTTTGCTTGCTTGCTTGTTAATCGCTTATGCCTGCATGTTGTTTATCTATGCTTGCATGTTGCTTGTTTATGTTCGCATGTTGTTGTATTTGCGTGCATGTTGATTGTTAATGGGGAATTGGGGTTTGGGATTTATTTCTCTGCAGGAACCCTGAGCTCACTAAGTAATCTTAGATTACTTATGATAATATTGTTGTTTTGCAGGTAACCCTAGAGGGGATTAGAGGGCGTGGTGAACGATAGGACTCCGGAGAAGTTTTCTTTTTGGTGTCTATTGTAAAATAAAAGTATGTTTATTTGCGAACCAAACTTTGGCTCTATGCCTTGTGAACTTTTATGTGTACTCGGTTGTAGTTACTGTTTTAAGTTTTAATGCATTCGGATTTTTCTTTAAATCGAGCGATGTCGTACTGATATAGACTTAGTCCGAGTCGGCTCAACACACGGCGTGTCTGTAGGGTTGCAAAGCCTTAAGGATGGGCCGTGTGGTCGGGAACCTCGCCGAGGGACTGGTCGAAGGGCCTGATTTGTTCTAGCACTTGGCCGGACCTTTGACGAACGTTCCCATAGTAGCGCCGCGGTGCCGTCCGATGGCCTGGGTGGTCATTGTGCGGTTCGGGGGCGTTACAGGGGTGGTCATTGGGCAGATCATTTGATCTTTGTGGAGTTTGATTACAACAACAGCTACCAGGCTAGTATTGGGATGGCTCCTTATGAGGCTTTGTATGGAAGGCTGTGTCGTACACCGTTATGTTGGACTCAGGTGGGGGGGAGAGGAGCATATATGGTGCGGATTTTGTTCAGGAGACGTCGAAGAAGATTCGGGTTCTGAGGCTGAACATGAGGGAGGCTCAGGATCGGCAGAAGAGCTATGCTGATAAAAGGAGAAAGGATCTTGAGTTTCAGGTTGGTGATAGAGTGTATCTCAAGATAGCCATGTTGCGGGGTCCGAACAGGTCATTGACAGAGACTAAGTTGAGTCCGAGGTACATGGGTCTGTTCAGAGTGGTTGAGCGGGTGGGACCAGTGGCATACCGGCTGGAGTTGCCTGAGGTTATGCGTGCGTTCCACAAGGTATTTCATGTGTCGATGCTGAGGAAGTGTCTTCACGAGGGTGACCGGTTGTTGCCTAAGATTCCTGAGGATCTTCAGCCCAACATGACGTTGGAGGCGAGGTCGTTGAGGGTACTCGGGAGGAGAGTCAAGGAACTTCGGAAGAAGAAGATTCCTTTGATGAGAGTCCTGTGGGACTGTGATGGAGTAGAGGAGCAGACTTGGGAGCCCGAGGCGAGGATGAAGGCAAGGTTTAAGAAGTGGTTTGAGAAGCAGGCCGCAACTTGAGCTTGTCTAGCCGGGTCCGAGTTGTAGTCCATGGCTGGAGCGGGTACGGAGTATTCCAGCCCATCTCTCTTGATACTTGGTCGCTTAGGGGTGGTTGGTTGTGCGACTAAGTACCAAGATGAGGTGGTGCTCGGGATGCGGATTGATGAATTGGATTGTTGTATCTTATTTTTCTATTGTATTTTTGTTGAGGTTGTAACGATTATGATATTTTTGAGATTAATAAGATGAGTATTTTTCTTTATGTTGACTGTTGTTGTCATGGGAAGAAGAGAAATAGCTCGGGTTTCTATTTTGGAAGTTTCCATAAATAGAGAGTTTAAACAAAAGGAAGGTTTCCAGAATTAGAAAGTTTCTAAAAAGGGAATTTTTGTGGGAAGTGTTGAGGTAGATCTAGCCGGGAGATACTCGATGGCATCAGATTTGTTTTGCTCAAGGCTGTGTGGGCCCAACTCATGTGATACCGATAGCTCGATGGACTTTGTGGCCAGAGAGTGGGAGTGGTATGAGGCTTCGGATGACGATCCGAGAGCGCGCTCGAGGGTGACGACCCCAGAGCGGGATATTTGAGACTCCCTGTATACCGTAGCTGTGGGCCGCGGCTTGGCAGTGAGCCGGTATGTCTCGAGGGTTGCGACCCGAGAGCGGGGGGAGTGTGTGTGAGTGACTTCCTGGATGCCATAGCTTAAGGCGGATGGCCTGATAGCGAGCCGGCATGATTCGTTGGTTGCGACCACGGTCGGGGGAAGCACTGAGTTGTGAGCAAATAGTGTTTTTGATGCGAGTATATTAGCTAGAGGGAGACCTCATGGTTCAGTCGGAGGTGTGCGGGCTGTTGTGACAGTGCACGGGAAACCTTGGCTGACGGTGTTTAGTACGGTCGGGGATGTGCGGGCCGTGTTGACGGTGGCACGGAGGTCCTTGACGGATGGACGGTGTTGCGGGATTCGAGGACGAATCCTTGTTGGTGGGGGAGAATTGTAACATCCGCGAACCAATTTTTAAGGTTTTTGGTGTGGGTGTCGATCGATACACCAAGGGTGTCGATCGACACCATGTTTTCCGGTTTGGTCCGGTTTGTTTTAATTGCTGTTTGGTTTGGTTTGGTTCAATTAAAATCCCTAAATCGTGATATAAGTGTCTAGGATGAATTAAGTGTTTTGGGAAGTCTCATTTTTGTCGCCGTTAAGTGAGAAAAAGAGAGAAAGGAGAGAAAAAGTTCTGTGATTTTTTTTCTGGGCTTGTTCTTGGTGATTTGGGAGAAATCTGAGGCTGTAGAAGTGATAGCTGTTGCTGGGAATGAAGGAGAAGCTTCTGGAGGTGTTGATTCCAACATTTCTCAATCCAATCTTCTGTTCTTGAGGTGAGTGCTTGACCATGGTTGATCTAAGCATGAGATCTCTCTTGTTTGGGTGTTTTCTTTGTTGTTTGTGTTGTTTGGGTTCGTTGCTTTTGTGATTCCCAGTGATTTCCGAGGTAATTGGGTGAGTTTGGGACGGATTCGAGATGATTTGGAAGGACAGTTCTTCGTTCGTGTTCGTGCAGTTCGCGTCTGCAGGTATGGCATCAATCGACACCATTAGAGCATCGGTCGACACCGTTTGTGTCAGCATTGATCGACACCTTTCAAGCATCGGTCGACACCATGGCTCACAGCATCGATCGACACCGGTTTAAGCGTCGGTCGACACCAGTCTCAACCGAGACTTGTTTTCCTGGTTTGATGTATTGCTTGTGTTTTGTTTGCTTGCTTAACTTGAGGGTCTCATATGCTTGTGTGTATAACCTAGAAGATGGGAGGACGGCCTCACTAAGTATTTATGATACTTACGCATCTCAATTGTTGTTTGTGGTGTGCAGGTAAAGGAAAAGTGTGATCGTGGAATCAAAGACGATGAGGAGGAGGATGTTCTAGAGGCTTGATTGACTGTGGTCTAGCTATTGTTAGGTTGCTAGAATTAGGTTGATAGAGCATTGTAGGATGTTGGAACTCTGCTATTCACTGTTGGTTTGGTTTATTGCATTATTGGTTATTGGTTTATTTATGTTGGAATTTTATTGGATTAATGGAATGTTTTCTTTGGTTATCCGCGGTTGTTGATTGTTGCTAGAATGTTAGTGGGTATGGGACCACTAGCGAATTATATGTAAAAAAAAAAAAAGGGGAAGGGTTGTTTCACTAACTCATAATTTATAATCTAAATTTTTATATGTATATCATATTTGATGTTAATTTTGTATTTAAAAGAAAAAAAAAAAGAAAAAAAATATAAAAAAAAAAGAGTAATAAATATGGTTAAATAAATATTTAAAGATAACGCTATTTCAAAGCATAAGATAATAGAAGAATCAACATTAATTAGAATAATATCATAAGATAACATATAATAATAATAATTTCATGTGAATTATGTTTATTAAAATACTGAAATACATTTTGAGAAATATATTGCATATGTGATAATAAGAAAAAATAAATATTGGAATGCTTTCTATCTTACATCTATTTTTAGCTTAAGATATTTTGCTTTAAAAAATATGTTTCTTAAATAATAACATACTTCAATCAAATGAAATAGATAATGATGTATTAAAAGTCTTTTTAGAAAACACATGTCAAAAAGAGGTATATATATCATAGGTTATTTTTTAAGAGTTGGTTATCAACAAATTTAAAATATTATGGAAGATAATGAGTCTTTGTTGCCTATATATATAATATATATATAGTTCCACCAAAAACACTTATTCTGCCCAAACAACACTAAATTATTTATAACAATCTCACTAGAATATTCATTCTCTCTCTCTCCAAAAATGAAGCTATCTAACCGTGTTCTTTCAGCTCTTCTCTTGATCTCTTTTATCCTTATTGCTGCCACTACAGGTTCAATACTCATGTCATGTTATAGTATCTAAATTATCATACATACAAATATTAGTTGTTATATCATATTGAGTATACATTTTTATTATAGACATTAATTACTAAGTACTAACACACATATGCTCAAATGTATTTTTATATTTATAGAGATGGGTTTGGCGGATAAAATATGCAAGACACGCAGCGACCGTTTCTCAGGTGTGTGCTTGAGCAATAACAATTGTGCCATCATCTGCCAACTAATCGAGCAATTTGAAGGTGGTCAATGCGAATTCGACGGAGCCTTCCGTAGTTGTTTATGCACCAAAGCCTGTTAAATAACAACATAATATTATCAAGAACCAGTTGTATTTCAGACTTCTCTCTTTAATAATTACTATGTGGTTATTGGAGTATATATATATATATATATATATATATATATATATATATCTCTTGAATTACAAACACTCTTTGTTATTTGTGTTTTTTATCTTCTACTTTCGGATTTATTTGTTCTTAAAAATAATAAAATTACTATAAATTAATTAAAATAGTCATTGAAACATTAAAATAAACTTTTGTTTTTATTTTAGTCAATGTTATATTTAAAAAAAAAGCTTATATAGATGCTTTCTTAGACTAACTCGTCTTGTTTAAATTATTACAATGTTAAAACTGAGGATCGATTTACCTTCCATGATAAACATATAGAAAATTTGGTGATACACATTTTACAACATCTTATGCAATTCGTCAAATCTAATTCAATGATACATCATATTCCAATAGTCATGTAATGGTTCCGCATAATATATATTTCATTTTTTGGTCATCCACATATTACATAGCTAAAAGCAATAGATAAGTGTAACACATCTGCATTAATCAAAATTAGAAACATAATTAGGCTAACCACTTTCATGCCAAGTAAACTGGCTAAGACTTCACCAAGCTGATGTAAATTTGTGCCTCAAAAGAGATTCCAACCCGAGAAAAATTTGTCTATCTCCACTATATCCAAGTCTCTTGGAACCATATTTTTATCAGAAGTTGGATGTCTCTCTTAAATATTGAGCTCCACATTGGTCGAATTTTTTTGCCGGACTAGTTGACTGTAAAATGACAGATAAATGAGTGAAGACCTTAATGGAGATCGAAATGATATAGTAGGGATCGCTGTTTTAAAAATCGGCCTCTGCGGCCGATTCATCGCCAGAAAAGCGCTCGGTGGCACCTAGCCGCTGCGATTTCAGTATATTTGGATAAGAAATCGGCTATGTGGAAAACTCACTTTTTGTTAAAATTTAGTTACAAATTGATTATTTATGATTAGATATATAGGGTTTAGCCTTTGGGCATAAATATACTGGAAATCAAACAAAAATTGAGTAAAAAACCAAAAAAAATCAAATTGGTTCATGTTTAGGGTTTGTCGGCGTAGTCAAAGGAAGAAGAAGAAGATAAAAAGCAGTTGCTGAGATCGATCTTGAGAACTAGAACTCGATTTGAATGACTTAAACCACAGCACTACCGAACTTATCTGCGATTTAAGTCAAAATATAAAACATATATCTACTAAAATTAGATATAGTCCCTAAAACTAGTCCCCGGTTAATCTCCATGTAATCTCCGATTAATAAATTAATCGCTAGGCCCACCTTGACCGTCCGACTAGCGCGTAGAAATTTTTAAAACATGGGTTGGGATATACATAATGGAATATTTGTACCATTACATGGTCTCCTTTTAGATGTTGCAAGCACGCCCTAGCTCAGAATTTATATTCTACTCCCTCTTTATTAAAATAGACGATGTTTTAGGAATTTATCTTGTATCACAACGATTGACTTCCTGTATTTTTGTTTTACTAATTAATGCTGTGACATTGTAGATTTCAATATTCATTAATTGAAAATTTAAAATTTGGATGAACTACTATTGGTTAATAGTTATGAGAAATATGTTTTTATAAATAAAATTACACTAGATTAAGACCCGTGCTAGAGCACGAGTTGAAATTCTTTTTATTTATATTATAATTTTAGAATAAAATATTATTTATATGCTTTTTTTTTTAAAGTTTTTTTGGATAAAACATTATACAATAAAATATTAAATATGATGGCTTGAAAAAAACACATATTTTGTAAGTTTTGTATTGTTAATTTTGTAATTTTATGTATGAGAAATAGTTATGTTTGTTGTTTGTTTTTATTTTAATTTTTGAACATGTTTGGTGAAATTTTTTTAATATGAACATGTTTGATAATTGCATATATATATTTTTTTCGCCTAACAATATATTTTTATGCCTAACAGTATATATTTTGTAACAATACATAGAATATTTAAGATTTTCTTATGGAATTTATATAAATCATTGGAATATTCTCTTTAAGAGGGTTCTTTCGGATATTCTTAAGTGTATTCATATAACCCACAAATTGACCAATTAATCTATAATTTTTTTGTAACCAATATATATTTAATTTATAACCTATTTTGTAACCAACTTATAAAAATTATATATTCTACAAAAAAAGTTGTGTACTTCCATTTTATTATATAGGGGATTTATGACTACATTAATTGTTTTTGTAATCTATTTGATAATCTTAAAAATCATCCTTTCTAATACAGATGGATTAAAATTTATATGTACATTATATTTTATGTTAATTTTGTATTTAAATGAAAAAAAAAGAGAAATAAATCTGGTTTAATAAATATGTAAAGGCACTATTTCAAATCACAAAATAATAGAAGAATCTACTTTAATTAAAATAACATCATAAGATAATATCTAACAATAATTTTATTTGAATTATGTTTATTAAAATATAGAAATACATTTTAGGAATATATAGCATATGTGATAAAAAGACAAAATAAATATTAGAATGTTTTCTATCTTACAGCTATTTTTTGCTTAAGATAATTTGCTTTAAAAATATGTTTCTTAGATATAGTAACATACTTCAATCAAATCAAATAGATATTGATGTATTAAGAGTTCTTTTTAAAAAACACATGTCAAAAAGAGGTATATATATCATAATTTAATTTTTTAGAGATGGTTATCAACAAATTTAAAATATTATGTAAGATATTGAGTCCTTGTTGCCTATATATAGTGCCACCAACATCACTTAATTATTTCCAACGATCTCTCTAGAATATTCATACTCTCTTTCTCTCTCTCAAAAAATGAAGCTCTCTAACCGTGTTTTTTCAGCCCTTCTCCTGATCTTTTTAATCGTTTTTGCTGCCACTACAGGTTTAATACTCATGTCATGTTATAGTATCGAAATTATCATACATACAAATATGTGAATTTAGTTGTTATAACATAATGAGTATACATTTTTATTATAGACATTAATTACTAAGTACTAACACACATATGCAAATGTGTTTTTATATTTATAGAGATGGGTTTGGCGGAAAGAATATGCAAGACACGGAGCGAAAGTTTCTCAGGTGTGTGCATAGGCACTAACAATTGTGCCATCATCTGCCAAGTAGTTGAAAAATTTGAAGACGGTCAATGCGAATTAGACGGATTCTTGCCTGGTTGTTTTTGCACCAAAGCCTGTTAAAGACCATCATAATATTATCAAGAACCAATTGTATTTCAGACTTCTCTCTTTAATAATTGCTATCTTGAATTACATACACTCTTTGTTAAATTTGTGTCATTTATCTTCTACTCTCGGATTTATTTGTTCTTGAAAATAACTAAAACTAATTTAAAATTACTATAATATTTAATTAAAAAGTCATTTAAACATTAAAATAAACTTTTCCTTTAATTTTAATCAATGTTATATTCAAAATTAAAGTTTATATAGATGCTTTCTTAGACAAACTTGTCGTGTTTAAATTATTACAAAGTACAAACTAAGGATCGAGCTACCTTCCACGATAAACATATAGAATATTTGGTGATACCACATTTTACAACATCTTCTGCAATTCTTCAAAAACTAATTCAAAGACACATCATATTCCAATAGTCCTGTATTGGTTCTGCATAATATATATTTCATTTTCGGTCATTCACATCTTACATAGATAATGCATAGGTAAGTGTAACACATCTGCACTAATCAAAATTAGAAACACAATTAGGCTAACCACTTCCATGCCAAGTTAACTGGCTCAGACTTCACCAAATCGACATAAATTTGTGCTTCAAAAGAGATTCCAAGCTGAGAAATCAATCAAAAATTTGTCTATCTCCACTTATATCCGAGTCTCTTGGAACCATACTCTGAACAGAAGTTGGATGTCTCTCTTAAATACTGAGCTCCACATTGGTCGAAATTTTTTGCCGGACTAGTTGGCTGCAAAAGGACAGATAAGTAAATGATGATCTTAATGGAGATTGAAGTGATACAGTTAGGATATATATTATGAAAGATTTGTACCATTAAGCAAGCCCTAGCTCAGAATTTATAATCTAAATTTTTATATGTACATCATATTAATTTGATGTTAATTTTGTATTTAAATAAAAAGAAAGAAAAAAAAGATAAAATAAAAAATTAATATGGTTAAATAATTATGTAAAGGAAACACTATTTCAAAGCACAAGGTAACAGAAGAATACACTTTAATTAGAATAATATCATAAAATAATATGTAATAATAATTTTAGGTGAATTATGTTTATTAAAATACATAAATACATTTTAGGAATATATGGCATAAGTGATAAAAAAGATAAAATAAATTTTTGAATGCTTTCTATCTTACAACTATTTTTAGATTAAGATAATTTGCTTTAGAAAAATATATATGTTTCTTAGACACACATATATATATATATATATATATATATCTATATATAATACCACCCACTTCTTCCCTTCTTTTTCCTACACAAGACTTAATTATTTTCAACAATCGTTTTATAATATTTATATACTCTTTTCCTCTCCAAAAATGAAGCTCTCAATATTGAATGAATTTTTTTTTCAATAAATTATTTAAATTTGCCACAAAACAATTGGCATATATCCAAGACAAAAATAACCACAAAAGAACCACAACATAAAATAGGTACAAATTTTCCAAAATAGACCTTGAAACCTATCAACAGGCTAGAGACAGATCAAAAAGAAACATTAAAGCTTCTAGAAAGATTCGAAGAATCAAACTTCGTCGGCTTTGCTCTTACTATGACAGAAGAATAGCCACGAGAAGAAATAGCTACAATGCTATAGCCCAAAATTTTGTTGTGGAATTCCGATGCTATAAAAATAGCCACCAAATATGGTTCATATGTACAAAATATTTTGTGTCTTTGGATATATTTTCTTGTAGTATTTATAGTGCCACCAACTTCTTCTTCCTACACAACACTTAATTATTTCCAACGATTTCTCTAAAATATTCATACTTTCTTTCTTTCCAATAATGCAGCTCTCTCGACGTGTTCTCTCAGACCTTCTCCTGATCTCTTTCATCTTTCTTGTTGCCGTTGCAGATTCAATACTCATGTTATGTTATATCTAGTATCTAAATTTTCATACATAGATAGATGTGAATTTGGTTGTTTATATCTTAGTATACATTTTTGTTATATATATATATATATATATACACTACTAACATACATTATCAAATATAATTTTTTATATAGAGATGAGTATGGCGAATAAAATATACAAGACACAAAGCAACTGTTTCTCAGAAACGTGTTTGAGTGATAACAAGTGTGCCTTCATCTGCCACTACATTGAGCGCTTTGAAGGCGGTCACTGCAAAGTCGATGGACCTTTCAGTCGTTGTTTATGTACCAGAAGGTGTTAAGACCATCATGATGATCATAATATTTTCAATAACCAATTATATTTTATACATTAGTTCTTGGAAAATATATACCTTGAATTACGGAAACATTTTGGAGAACATATACCTTGAATAATTGTTATGTTGGAGAATATATACCTTGAATATATTACGGAAGCATTTTGTTAATTTATATATCTTAAATTTTCAGATGTATTTGTTCTCGAAAATAACTAAAATAATATGAAACAATTAAAACAATACAAAAAAAATCTATAATTTTAGTCAATGTTATATTTAAAAAGAAAATGCATATTTCTTTTCATTTCATAGACTCGTTCATGTAATCGTTTTAAAATTATTACAAGTTAAAACACCTTTTGCATTTCATTTTTGTAATACACTTTTTTTTTGGGGGGTCATATCACATCTTTTGACAATAATTTCATGTACTGATCAGATAGATATCAGCTAGGCAGAATATATAGGCACGTACATATTACATAGCCACAACCATATAAACGGTAACACATTTGCAAAGAAAGATTTACATAGATGTTATACATTTTAGGTAATATTACCAGAATCTACAAAAAAAAAAAGAAATTACTAAAATATTTCGGGTATTTTCTAAATACCCAGCTTGCCCTTGTTTTATGTTACCGGAAAAAACGTAATTACAAAAATGTCATTGTCATGTCAGACGCTACGTTAGAAATCGCTGACGTGTATTAAATAACTCAGCCGTAACGCATTACAAAGGTAATGACGGCAGAGTTATAGGTATGTTTCGGCTGATTTATGGAAAAAACATTTGAGTAAGAGCGGCTGACTTAGAGCATAACTCAGCCAAGCGCTACGGCTGACTTATTAAAATCTGGCTGAGTTATGCTCTAACTCAGCCGTCTTTACGGCTGAGTTTTCACCCGATGGTTGAGTTATCAAAATTTTGGCTGAGTTATCAGTACGACACGGCTGAATTAACTTTTTCGGGTGGCTGAGTTATGAAAAATGGCTGACTTATAAGATGTAGTTACGTTTGAGTTATGGTTAAAACTATAATTCAGCCGTGATAGGCTGACTTATCGTACAACTCGGTCATTTCACAGCTGACTTAGTAGCAAAAGATTAATTACTAGAATATTATTCAGTTATGACTGACTTATTAAACGATACGGCTGAGTTACATATTTTCAGTTGATGAAGCGGCTGAATTTGGCTGCCATTTTTTTGCTTTTTAATTACTGTAATGTTTTTCATGTTGTGACTGAGTTATAATTTGTTTGATGGCTGAGTTTTATTTAGGCTGAGTTATAATTTGTTTGATGGCTGACTTGCCACGTCAGACGCATCATCCATGTCAGCATTCCATGTCATCATCTTTCTTCTCCGGAAATACGAAACGTCGTTCCTTTGACTTTGTTCTTACATGGTTTTTACCTTCTTCTTCACCTTGTTCTTCTACTTCTTCTTCATCTTCTTCTTCACCTTGTTCTTCTACTTCTTCTTCACCTTGTTCTTCATTTTCTTTCATGGATCCAGTTCCGGTACTAGTTGTTTCTGGTAATTGGGTAAAGAAACAGAGATATATATTTAACACCGACGATAGAGAGTGTATAGTTGTGCAGATAGATGGAGGCACAACACACGACAAGCTTGTGGTACTAGTTGTTTCCGGTAATTGGGTAAAGAAACAGAGATATATATTTAACACCGACGATAGAGAGTGTATAGTTGTGCAGATAGATGGAGGCACAACACACGACAAGCTTGTGGAGCTTGTTCTTGAAGACTACAGATTGGACGTGTTTAGCCATGAGTTAAATGCATGCTCTCGATGTAAACAAGTTGAGCACAATGCGAAAACTTGTCCGATGCAGTATTATTATAATACATTTGTTTTATTTTGTGCAATACTCAGGCGTCAAGCATTATAACTCAGCCGTCATATTAATCGACGAGACCTTTCATTTTCTGCTGTCAGATTATTCCTTGTGATAACTCAGCCACAAAGCATTATAACTCAGCCATCATATGAATCGACGAGACCTTTCGTTTTCCCGTAAATACTATAACTCAGCCGTCAAGTAATATAAATCAACTGTTTTCTTTCAGATTATTTATTGTGATAACTCAGCCACAAAACATTATAACACAGCCGTCATATGAATCGACGAGACCTTTCGTCTTCCCGTAAATACTATAACTCAGCCGTTAAGTTTTTTTTTTGGGTTGTGACGAGGAAAATCGAAAATGATGTGTATTTAAATTTGCTGATGTGTATTTTTTTTTATAATCAAAATCGAAAAACTAAACCTACGGGGTAAATTGTAATTACACACAGGACACTAAACATTTGAGCAATTTTTAGAAGATTGTTAGATATGAGAAATAAACTAACTTTTGGATAACATTTGAGTAATTCTTTCTTAATCAAAATTAGGAACACAATTAGGTTAGCTACTTCTGTGCCAAGTAAACTTGCTCAGACTTCAGCAATCGGAGAATTGAGCAAAGATTTGTCTCTCTTGACTATATCCCGAGTCTCTTGGAACCACACTCTAAGCAGAACTTGGATGTCTCTCTCAAGTACTGTGCTCCACATTGGTCGCAGAATTTTGTAGGACTAGTTGGCTGTGGAAAGACAGATGAACATATATATGAGGAATGGAGATCGAAATGATACAATCGGATATATATTATGGAAGATTTGTACCATTACATGGCCTCCAGTGAGGGGTTGCAAGCAAGCCATGTGCTGTGAAATAGATGGTGACTGGTGGGTGTGAGATAGTTCAGGGTCACATTGATGGTTCTGACCGGGAAAATGTGTGGCTGCGTGTTGACTTTGGTAAATAGATTGATGATGGTGGTGGCTCTGTTGAATAGATTGGTGAAATTGATGAGACAAAGATGACATATGATGTTTGGAAGGAGAAGGAGTGTGATGTTCCTGCAATTATGATTAATTTTGGAAAGATCATTAACATTAGAATTTGCCATAGTATGTATATTCAAAAAGAGTATGTGCATACTTCATTATCGGAGCGAAACCCTTGTGTATTGGCTAACGTTGAAGAGTCTATACTTGGAAATGTCTGCAAAGCAAAACACAAACACACTGATGTGACCCGGGGACGCGGATGCGGAAGGAGAAAGGATGCGACTTCGGTCAAGTTGAGATTGGAGGAACTTCCCTCGGCCAAGCTTCAAGAGACTGAATCCAGGATGGATTCAAACGACAGAAACGTGACACGGTGAGGTTCCAATGAGCTGGTTGCGAGAACGAACGTGAGGCCATAGCGGATTGACCGGTTACGGCTGAAAGGAGCAGATGCGGCTATCGGCAAGACTCGGTGGGGAACGTTGATGGAAGCGTGTGAGATGGAGCGATGGAAGTCTCGAGAACTGATGGTAAAGAACTCGAGGCTGCGAAGGTGGATTCAAGATAAACTCGAGAGCTTATGGAAGTGAACTCGAGGTTGTGGAGGTGGAACGAAAGAGATGAAGGTGGGATAGAGGTGGATTGATGCGACGACACAAGAGGGCTGGCTCTTCTCTTGATACGGTCACTAACAAGCCATGAACCCGGTTCAAGGCTTGCTAGGGTTCTTTCCCTTAGGCAATCCCAGATTGACTAATGAAAGGATGGAGAAAAGTTCAAGAGTCTCTCTTGAGGAAAATTTCTATTTCTTTCAAGTCTGATTTTTACAATGAGGGTTGATGCCTTTATATAGTGAGGCTTACATAAGGAGACTCTAAAACCCTAGAGACGTGGCCATGATCTAAACCATACACATGGCCAAAAGCAAAAGAAAAAGTAAAGTAAAGCAAAGACCAATCGAACGGTCAAAGAAGGTTCAAGAAGAAATTCAAAAGAAAATAAGGGAAGGGGATAGGGTGGCCACGTCATTGGCTGAACGTTGATAGGATCTTCACTTCCTTGGCTCCCAAGCATGTCAATAAGTGTTTCCAAGTCGTGAGCCAAGTGGGATCGAAGAGGAGATGCACTAGAGTTTGCTGCCTCGTTAAAACCTCTTTGGTAAACCCATTGGGACAAACCCAAAGTAGGAAAAAGAGTACAGCTCCTTCTAATGGCTTAGGGGTGTCTTCACACTAGCGTGGTGGTGAAGACTCGTGATTCAGGCTTCCCAAAGCTGGTTGTGTCTTAAAGCTCTCTGGTGATGCTAACCTCGGGTCCTTTGTGCGTAGGTTGAAGCTCAGCCTTGAAATACTCAAGATGTGAATTTGTTTTGCTCCTCCAAGTTGATTCTTCGTTTGGTCGCCTTGCTGGAGCTCCCTTGGTCGCGTTGAGGCTCCTGGGAGGGTCGCCGGTGCCTTGGCCGCGTTCGAGATAGGCGTTTTGTCCGTGTCCGATGCTTCTCGGTCATGCGTCTCGGAGCTGTCCGGGACGTCTCGGGCGTCTTGGTCAGAGGGTCAAACCTGTGATCACATCACACACTGTCACTTGTTCTTCCAACTCAAAGCTATAAAGAGAGAGTTGATTGGTCTTACAGGCAAGCCATGGATGCTGGAGACAGAATTTTGACCACGCCTATGCTTGGGTCGAGGGCAATAGAATTTATTAGCTCTCGCAGAGACAGCCACTTCACTAGGGCCTGTTAATCGCTTAAACCTGTAGTGACAACATCCAATTATATGTTGATGTAGATAATAGTAAAAAGTCTTCATGATGATTGCTCACCATTCAGCATCTTCAATAGGCAAATCATCTGGCTTTTCAACAATATCCAAACCATTGACCACCACGAAACGAACTCGTTTCTCGTCATGTACTACCAATTCTGGAAATCTTGCCCTTGTTTCAACGGAAGTCGCCAGTTCTCTTCTTCTCCTGTAAAATATACCATAGAAGAGACAAATCGAACATATCAACTAATCAATGCTCAAACATAATCACACATTTGCAAAAACATCAGAACAGATACAAAAATACCTCTCTTAGGAAACTTCTTAGTTAATTTCCGATACAAGCCACCAGCTGCTTCAAGAGAAACCCCAATAGTCTTTTCCCTTATCACATTCAACGAAGCAAGCCTCACATTTGCTTCACCAGCTAAAGTCTCATACAAATTCGCAACATACATCAACGGTAACGCAAAACGCGGATCACCTTCATATTGTATATCATCAGACTTCCTCTTGAGTTTGTTATTATTATTATCATCCTGTCCGTCTTAAACCACATCAAGAACAAGCTTGTCCTCACAAACCTCAATCACATGTTGGGTAATAAAGTAGTCCATGATGATTTGTAGAAATCTCGCTCTTGCTGATTCAATCGGTGAAACATCCGATTAGTAAATTAATCACTAGGCCCACCTTGACCGTCCGACTAGTGCCTAGAATTTTTTAAAACATGGTTGGGATATACATAATGGAAGATATTTACCATTACATGGTCTCCTTTCAGGGGTTGCAAGCAAGCTCTAGCTCAGAATTTATATTCTACTCCCTCTTTATTAAAATAGACGATGTTTTAGGAATTTATCTTGTATCACAACGATTAAATTTGTATTTTTTTTAACTAATAAATGCTGTCACATTGTAGATTTCAATATTCATTAATTGAGAATTTAAAATTTGGATGAACTACTATAGGTTAATAGTTATGAGAAATATGTTTTTATAAATAAAAATACATTTATGACTAAACATTAATTGTTTTCGTAATCTATTTGACAATCTTAAAAAAATTATCCTTTGTAATACAGATGGATTAAATTTTTATATCTACATTAGATTTTATGTTAATTTTGTATTTAAATGAGAAGAAAAAAAAGAGAAATAAATCTGGTTTAATAAATATGTAAAGGCACTATTTCAAATCACAAGATAATAGAACAATCTACTTTAATTAAAATAATGTCATAAGATAATATCTAACAATAATTTTATGTGAATTATGTTTATTAAAATATAGAAATACATTTTAGGAATATATAGCATATGTGCTAAAAATCCAAAATAAATATTAGAATGTTTTCCTATTTAGAAGGCTATGATCTCTTAGCACTTTGGAACGATATACAGTATTAAAGTTTTGAATTCACTCTCTAATTGTCTAAGGTACTTCTCTGTCTTTCCCGTTTTGTTTGTGTTTTTTAAATTTCTCTCTCTGATAAGATTTCTTGTTTCTTTATTTCAGCAATTGACTTCTGTAACAAGTGAGAGACACATCGATGCTCAGGTAAGTGTTTCCTAAGATGTTGATAGTCTCATCGATTAGTCAGCTCTTTTTTATCGAGATTTTGTTTCTTCTTATCAGGCGAATACGGTGGCTGCTTTTGCGAGGTTGATTGTGGAGGATTCTATGAAGCTTTTGTCTCATGAGTTTCATCCTTCATGTGTTGTCTTCTCCGAGCGTGAGAAGTTAAGTTACCACCATCAATTTCTTGTGTTTATATTGATGTGTTTGCATCTACTTACATGCCTTTCTCTTTTTGTTTATTTGGTAGAAACGAAAGTTGTAGATTTTTTTCATCCTTGGGACTGATTCTTCTTACTTTGGCTTTTATTTATTCAGTTAACTTGGCTGAGCCAACACTTGACAAAGATCTGGCCTTATATTGATGAGGTATGTTAGGCTGTTTTCAGTTTGCTTTCTGTTTAGGGTCAAACTCATTGAGTGAGCAATATATGTAACTTGATGGAGAAGATATTGTTTCTAATGGATGGATTTTTATTCATCGGAGTCTAAATTTATAAGTGCATATGTGGAGCCTGTTCTCGAGCAATATAGACCTGCCATAGTATTGACTAATTTTGATTTGCTTCAGGTAAGTCCTTCGAAAGATGTTGATGATCTCATTGATGCAAAGGAGATGTCTAAGTGTAGCAGAATTTGTGACAAGGTACATGTTTTCTGACTTTTTTTTGTGGTGAATTGATTTTATTACATGTGTGTTTTGAATTCATCAGACATTTACCATTGTTTTCTTTCTAGATTACATACGCCTGTGATTATTTCTAAGAGCTGTATGATTTGGCAGTGGAGTCATGCTAATGTTGATCATCAGGTTACATCAATTTAAACCTTTTGATATATGGATTCTTGTTTATTTTTCAATTAATTGCCATTCTTTAGCTCTAGTAGTGCAATTAATTGCCATTCTTTAGCTCTAGTAGTGCAACTTATATTGATGTGTTTGCATCTACTTACATGCCTTTCTCTTTTTGTTTATTTGGTAGAAACGAAAGTTGTAGATTTTTTTCATCCTTGGGACTTATTCTTCTTACTTTGGCTTTTATTTACTCAGTTGACTTGGCTGAGCCAACACTTGACAAAGATCTGGCCTTATGTTAATGAGGTATGTTAGGCTGTTTTCAATTTGCTTTCTGTTTAGGGTCAAATTCATTGAGTGAGAAATATATGTAATTTGTATTATGGAGAAGATATTGTTTCTAATGGATGGATTTTTATTCATCGGAGTCTAAATTTATAAGAACATATGTGGAGCCTGTTCTCGAGCAATATAGACCTGTCATAGTATTAACTAATTTTGATTTGCTTCAGTTAAGTCCTTCGAAAGATGTTGATGATCTCATTGATGCCAAGGAGATGTCTAAGTGTAGCAGAATTTAGGACAAGGTACATGTTTTCTGATTTTTTGTGGTAAATTGATTTTATTACATGTGTGTTTTGAATTCATCTAACATTTACCATTGTTTTCTTCCTAGATTACATACACCGTACCTGTGATTATTTCTAAGAGCTTTATGATTTGGCAGTGGAGTTTATTCGGAGAAGTCATGCTAATGTTGATCATCAGGTTACATCAATTTAAACTTATTGATATATGGATTCTTGTTTATTTTTTCAATTAATTGCCATTCTTTAGCTCTAGTAGTTCAACTTACTTCACACATGAAACTAATCCAACCGGATAATTGTTATACATTCAGATTGCCGAGTAAATAAAAGGAACACTGAGAGAAGAAAATGAACAGTCCCTGGACGGATAGCCATATTGAAGAATCTTTAAAACTTTTTGAAGAAATGGGACGAGGAATAATTGAGGAAGGGAAAGGCAACACTAAGAATTAAGCAAGATATGCATAGTGAAATTTTTGATATGTATGACCTTACTGCCTATCGAATAAAGGCAAGTTAAACTAACATCATCTCTGGTTACATTTAAGAAATAGGCTCTCTCCCGTCTCTTGTTGTCTGACTTGTTTGTAAGTTTTGCAGTTCACACCTCATCCTAAGGCTGGTGACAAATGGTGTATCTATCTGAGCTATGATTATGACAACTGCAGTATTGATTCTCTTGCGATAACGCATTCGGTATGTCCCTTTCTAGGTCTATTGGCTACTAGCAGCATGAATTAGTATAACTTCAGCAACTGCATTTTGTGACCCACTATTTTACTTTAAGTGTTAGAAAATCCCTTCTGAATCTAAAGCATCTATAGTTCTTAAAACTGTTTTTTTTTTGTTTTTGACATTTTCTTTTATTTGCATAATACTGTAGTAGCTATGTACTCTTGAATTTGAAACCCGACATGCTTCATACTACTGGGTAAAATACTAACTTGCTAATTTATCTTGTCTTTTGGTCTTCACCCATCTATTTGCTATGGTTTAAATAGTCTCTTTATCATCTTCCTTGTTTTTAGGTACAGCCACATCCGTGTAATGCGTGCTTCCAAGGAACTGAGATGTGAAATTACAAACGGGATCTCTGCCACAAAGAGTCGCATGCTAATATATGTACGCCCAGTTTATTATTCATCCGCTTATGAATTTTCTTTTCATTATGTGCCTGTGTGAACAGTATGTTTATGGTTTTTCATGGCCTTCCGAATAAAGTAAGTTAGAGTGACCTTCTTTTGTGGGTCTAATATACAAACAAACGATTTCAATGTTAACTTCAGCTTTATCTATTCTGAGTTACATTTGCTTGCTTGATTGCATCAGTATTGAATAATTTTTACAAGATGTTCATGTCCAACTACTCTTATTGTCTCTGTCTGTTTGTGTCTTCTAACAATGCAAGTTATGTAGCATTAATGGCTCAAATATTTGATATCAACAGAATATAATGGATAAGTGGTGTTCCTTTTCAGCTCGATGCACTATTTTTAAGGTGTTCCAGATTAGATTCATTATAAAGGAGGAAAATTTTATTTGATAGAGACCCCTTGGTAATGTGATTATCCTCATGGCAGGTGTGGCGGCGCTGGCGTTCTTGTTTGTTTGCATATGATCATACATTCATACTTAAGGCTTCCCAGGTTTGTTCTTTTTGGCATCCTTGAATAACTTCACTTAAACTTTTACTTCATTTGCTACAAGTTTCCAACTGTCATTCTCTACTACTCACATTTTAGATGTACCATCTTCAGCGCATGATAATTTTGTATACGTCTTCAAACTTTTTATTATTTAGTACACATATCAGAAGGTTTGCTATATATTTACACATACTGTTTGGCATATGTCTATGATCTTCGTTAAATTTGCTCTCTATTGTTCTATGTTGAAGTGATGGTAGCATGATACATGTGAGTTCTTGAGCATCATATTAGAGAGGAGTTTAGCAAAAAAAGCATGATGATCCCTCGGCATTCTACAAGGTAAACTGTGTTACACATACTAGTTTTAGGTTCCCTTCTCTAGAGTTATATACATTGACTAATCTGACTTTCGAATGAAGGATTCAAAAGATTATTATGGGTTCGCTCCTGGTAAATCTGTCTTGCTAAGGTATAGAAAGGGATATTATTCATCATTATTACTTTTTCTTTTAATATGATTCATTTGTGACTATATGTGCTTCTTGCTTTTTGCAGATATGCTTTCCCATTTGCGTGCACCAACGTTTCCTTTGCTGATGATAATGAAATAGTTCATAAGCCGAAGATTATTTTCTTTGAAAATCTTTATATTTTATATAATTTTGTGGCTCTTTCTTACTGTTTCTTTTTATCGGGGTTCTTCTACATTAGGTAGCTGAATCTTCCCTAGGAAAAGAGCCCATAATGGTTGAACTCCGATAAATTGAGAAACTCTAACTTCGAGGTATGCATATTGTTCTCTAGCTTTTGTTGTAGTTACAAAGATTGTTCCCTAAAGCTAAATTGTATCTAATATGGTAATACTCTATGGAACTCAATGATGATTGGCTCACTACCATTAACCCGAACTCCAAAGTGGCAGTTTATGGTGCTTATGCTGTATCAACCCTTAAAGATGCTGGGAGACAGACTCCAATTCGAGAGACTTTGTATTTTCTGTTTCAATGATAGACATTAAATGATATATTGCAGCGTGTTCTTCAGCTTCACAATGATATCGCAAAGGTCGGCTCTGTTCCTTGCTATGATTATGACTACTGCAATGTTGATTCTCTTGAGAATATAACGCATTCGGTATGTCCCTTTCTAGGTCTTTTGGCTACTTGCAGCATGAATTAGTATAACTTCAGCAGCTGCATTTGTGACCCACTATTTTAGTATAAGTATTAGAAAATCCCTTCTGAATCTAAAGCATCTTTGTGGTTTTGACATTTTCTTTTATTTGCATAATAGCAGCTCTGTACTTAAAGTCAAAGCCAAAGGTTATTTTCTTTAACCATCTTTATATTCTGTATAATTTTGTGGCTCTTTCTTACTGTTACTTTTTCTATACGAGGTTCTACACTGGGTAGCTGAATCTTCCCTAGGAAAAGAGTCCATAAAGGTTGAACTCCGATCATTTGAGGAACTCTTTAACTTCCAGGTATGTATATTGTTCTCTAGTTTTAGTTGTAGACTTGTAGTTACATAGATTGTTCCGTAAAGCTAAATTGCTACTGAACTCAATGATGATTGACTCATTTCCATTAACCTGAACTCCAAAGTGGTAGTTATGATGTATCAACCCTTAAAGATGTTGGGGTAGAGACTCCAATTCAAGAGACTAGATGACACATTGTGTGTTTTGATATTTTTATCCTCCCTGTTTTAATGCTTGTATCATAAGGTCTCATATTCTATATAATCTATGCATCTGAGATATTTATTTGATTCTATATAATGTATGCGGAGTCTCTTATTCTATATAATGTATGCATCTTAGAGTCTTTTATTTTATTCTATATAATGTATGCATTTTAGATATTTATTTTATTCTATATAATGTATGCGGAGTCTCCTATTCTATATAATGTATGCATCTTAGAATCTCTTGTAGATATCTATTCTGACATAGGTGCGACTTCTACATATATGAATTGTAGTTTCCTCGAATCTTGAAAGTAGTTGGTTTTTGTTATGCTCTAAACCTTTCGTGATTGTTTTAAACATGTGAATGATATCCTAGAATTTTCAGTTTTGTATCAGACATTGAGAAAATGTAGATTTTACTTAGGCTATTGGACCATTACATAGTGTGCTTTTAAAATACATATTATCTCTATTGTTTGTTTGAAATGGACAATATTTTCTCTATTTTTTTGGCTTTGTGTTAGAGTATAAAATCTGTCCGGTCATGAACACAATTCTTTGGTTGGTAGTGCCATCGTTTTTTTTGTCATTTTTCTTTGGATGTTACCATCCTGACTTTTGCATCTTGTGTCTTAGAATGTTAGTGTGATAAACTGACTAAGGGTATATTTATTCTTGTATGTCTATCTTAAATTATACCCAATTAAGGGTATATCGATGTCTATGATTGGTTGTGAGTATGGAGGATGTAAAGGACTTTAAATTTAATATTTTGTTTAGTGCTTGGTATTTTAAATGATTGAACCAAATTAAATTAGATATTCAAACAAACTTGGAGATGTTTACAAATTACATACTAGGAGTGAGCGAATATTTTTTTTTGGAAGATACCAGGTTGAACTAGAAGACGGGACCGAAAACATAATAAATGAGTTATATACTACAATTATATACCAGGTTCTGTTTGGCACCACCATTAAGTAAGTCTTCGTGTGTTGCTAAATTAATTCATCGAATGATCAGGTTCGATGAATTAAAAAAGAATACATGATCGTTGTGTGCGTCGTTGATCACGTTTAATACATCAACGATGATGGTTAGATTCGTATTGAACCAAAAGACATCAAAGTTAGTGGGTGCAAAGTTAAATGCGTTCGTAGCTTAACAATTAAACCTTCTTTTTTGGGTTACTCCTAGTTTATAATCTCAACATTAGAGTTTTATTATGTGAAAATCTCCTCTATGTTTTATTAAACGCTCGACATTGAACTATGAGTGTCTCAAAGAATCACTCTAATTTTCAAAATTTATACAATTACACAGACAATTGGAAGAAACAAATACATGTTGGGCTTCACCCACCACTGAAGCTTCGAAATATATATTTGGGCCGTAGAGAAAATCATTTAGTGACTCTTTTTCCTTAAGGCCTATAAAGATAAAACTCTCTCTAAGGCTTCTACATGCATAGGCAGAATATATTTATTATTCCATGGTAATTGCAGACCACAAAAGAGAGTATGACAACTAAACATCTATGTTATGTTTTCAGTGTGATTCTTCACTAAGAACCTTCGGACACGGCAATGGTACGAAACGAAAACCCATTATTACTTGAACAATGCGCAAAGCTATATGACTATATATGGGTTTATAGATATACCGTACGTATAAATCTGTTATTGTATAATGTAAAGATCAGAGAAACAATAATAATTTCACGTGTGACAAGACATATCGACCAGTGGACTGAGGTGGGGTCGTAAATTTTGCAAATTCACAAAAAACTGAGTAAAGGATTTTGCAGGCGCGGGGTATATTTGTCTCTGCACCAAACCCATGCATACTCCTGCAAAATCACGACTCAAATAGTTTTTTTCTCTTTCCTTCTGTTACATCAAAATGTAAATAATTTTGTCTTACTTCACCTTTTTTTTTTACTGTTAAATGTTTTAAAAAAAATTATCGTCCTTTTTCTTCAACTTTTTTCTAGAAGAATAAAAAAACAATGATATGATCGGTAATAAAATATATATATATATTTGATGATATGATCGGTAACAAAAAAACAATGATATATATATATATATATATAAGTTGTATAATTTAAAACCTCGCAAGAATATTTGATGTGTTTTTTTCATTTTGTCACAATTCGAATTTTGTTTCTTATAGCTAACAATGCCACACTGCATGTTTCCTTTCCTGTGTCTGACACTTTTCCACACAGCCTTATCTCTTTCTTGTTCGATACAAAATTTTGATTTTAACTCTTAAATAAACGTAAATTGTTTCCAAAATTTCTTTTAAGTAGGACCAAATTTTGTTTTGGAAAATTCAATATATAAGCCTTTATATTCTTTTGGAAAATATTGATGTACAGTTGAATTGTCACCACGGGCGGACCGACGTGAGAAGATGGTGGGTCAAATGACCTGGTGAAATACTATAAAAAAATGTTTTGTAAGCTATTTAATACATGTTTCTTTAGCAAAATTGGTTAAGTAGCTCTTAAATGACCTCTCTAACCTATGTTCAATTCTGCTGTATTAAATTTTTGCTATTCTATTAATATTTTGACCTCCCTAAAAATAAATCCTAGATCCGCCACTGATTGTCACATCGTATATTACTTACATGTTCATGAGTACTATAGGTTCATAGATCCATAATGTCAATAATTTTGTTTAAATCATATTAAAAAATAAAGAGATTGAATTATTAGAGAAAACAATGGAAAGTGGCTAAATGGAAGATAACAACGAACAACAAATTGTGTCATGGGCAAACATTATCAAAGTACACGTATGTATATACATAAAGGATGTTGAACGATTTCTCAAGATCATTTTAAATATATAGTTGGAAGTATATAAGAAAGGAAAATGCCAAAAAATAATTTACTAAGAGGCTAATATAAGAACAAAACTGAAAAAGACAAGAAAATAAAATACCTCAGGTTTCAGTGCAAAACACAGAAATAGCAAAAGAGGGTCCATCAATCAATATAAATACTGTATAATTGAGAGGCTTAATAGTTTTCTTACACATATTTAAGCATATAAAGACAAACCTCAGCTGCTTCATCAATAATAATTAGTTATATATATAAAAACCTATACGAAATATTCAACGTTTATTTAAGTATTTGTAAGTTGTAACTAAACCAGACTTTTTCTTTTTCACAAAAAAAAAAAAAAAAAAAAAAATCTGGTTTAGTTACAACATACAAAATAGCCATGCAAATTTCAAGTCAGTTCTAATTTAAATTATTAATCATAACTGAAAAAACAAAGATGTCGGGATTTTGCAATATATAATACATTAACACTATAACACAAGAAATTGGATTTTTTCCTTATCAAAAACAAAATAATTAAGGTTAGATATGGTAGCAACTAGCAAGTAGTAAACAAAATAAAGAAGACGGAAGTACCCATTGAGTAAAGGTTGTCGACGCATACATCCCATCAAGGAAGTGAAGGGTATTTTTGTCATGGCATAAAAGCTAAGCATATGGTTGTTCCTTTGTGGGAAGTATGAGGCAATCCTATGTGATGAGAGATTTTCATGCTAACCCACTTCCAAATCCAACAACTAAGTACACTATTATTAAAATCCAATAATTATATATTAGCTAGCTTCGTTTCTTTTCTTTCGCGACATTCTTGACAAGTAGCGTAGCTTTTCTTTTATATTGTTGACAAACAATCTTATATAATAAGGGAAGATTTTTTTCAACTTCTGCTTAGAACATGACATCTGGCTTATTATATAACTGAAACATGTCCTCTTTTATTCTTAAAGACCATTGTTTTTACATTTTCAAATTGGACATAACAAAATAAAACCAGTTACAAGTCCAGCAAAAATAATTGACAGCTTTTCCACCCATCAGGAGGATATGAACCAAACGATGTCAAATTCACCTATACTCACCTTCTCACACCCATCGTTCCCGGCAGCTACCACATCCGATGTACCTTCACAAAAATCTCCTAATCCTTGGGTTTCTTTGGTTTAATTTTCCTACTCCACCACCAAATTCTAAATCATTCCGGTTTAATGTCTGTGTCAAGATTCCGAAAACCTATTTGAAGTTCCGAATTGTATGTAACATTATTCCTGTCCAAAATCGTTTTTAAATTGCTTGGTATCAAATTTAGAAATATTAACAAAGGGGTTTAGATCTTCACTACCAATTAGAATCATATAAACCATTATTATGACGTTATTTGTATTACTTATTACTATCTTTAAGGTAATTAAAGAATTCCACTGAAGTATATCCTTCATTTTCATCTTTACGTTTACCACCCAATTATAACGTAATGAAAATAATACCAAACACCTATGATTTCATGGTCATTAACATTTCATTCCAATCCCTGATTACTCTCCCTCAACCATTGCATTAAGTTTTTTTTTAAATAACAACCTTTGACGACACTCATCTTCTCTCTCACACACCATGGGTAAAACTAAAACAATAGCACTCTACTCTACCCTTGATTCAACCTCCAACGAAATACACAACACTGGTATCAATAGGATTGTTGTTTGGGTCATCCATATTTGGAAGTTTGAGACTTTTGAAGAAACAATATGTTACTTATTGTTCCTGATGAAAATGTCTCCTTACTGATGAAAATATATATTATCTCTATTATTGTTCCTCTTGACCTCTGATTTACCTCCATCTTAACACATTCATTTAGCCTTTGTTTCAGGATTGTGCTATACAAGCTTCAGTTGTTCCTAATCGTGTGTCTAAGTTTCAAGATCAATTGGTTAAAGGCCAGTTGTACAGCATCAATGATTTCGATGTTGTTACATCCTCCAACCGTTATCGTCGCACCAAGCACAAGTAGAGAATTGTTTTCACGGAGAAAACGTCTTTGGATACTGTTAAAAAATGACAATGCTCGATTGGTTTTGATTATTTTAGGTTCTCTACTTTTTCAGACTTGCTTGATATGGTAAACAAGGGTGAGGAGCTTCTAGGTAACAACCTTTTTTGCACTGTTCGTATTTCTGGTCTCTTAGCTTCCACTCTGTTCTTCAGTATATGATTTATATCTACATTTACCCACTCACCAGATGTTGTTGGCCAAATATCCTCGTCTCGAACATTTGAAAACAAAGATCAGAACCACCCTTCAAAGACAACTTTCAGTTTAATACTGACTTGCATTTTAGAAAGGTATTGGGTTTTTTTTTTTTTCAGATTCGTTCTACACTTTGTAAGTCTGTAACTGTGTAACATTTATGGTGTTTGTTGTAGTGGTGACAACGTATACAAATCTCTTTGGAGAGAACTTGCGGTCGATGTCCATGCCAAACTTTTAACCCTAAAAGATGAAACAGTTGTTGTCATTGCAACTCATGTAAACCCACAAAAAGTTAGGCTTAAGTGTTTTGTTTTTAACGTTCTACTTTCTATTAAATATTAATTGGTTCAACGTTTTGGTGTTCTAAAACTTAAGACCAATGTATATGAGCCTATGAATGAATATAATGCTAACAATGGCCATATGTATTCTTGACAATTTCAAAATTAGAGTATGTTTAATTCTGTTTAAGATTTGATGTTCTTCATCTTCAGTTCAATAAACCGTGGAAAACTAAATATTGTTTTAGTAACGCCCCATTATCACCTTTAAATCCCAATGAATTAGCTTACATTTATATCAAAAAATCAGTTTCAATGTTTAGTCATAAATTTATATTTCAATCTCTTATTTCTCTTCATCTAAAGTTCTATATTTTCCCATTAATTTTAAACGGCCAAATTCTGCTACTATAATGGCTGATGACTGGTCCCTTAAAATGTATATTTTATGTGATTGTATTCTATTTCGTACTTAAATTATTGTTATGATTCGAGGAAAGTTCTAATGTCTCTGAAGCATTTTTCCTTTAGATCACGTAAATGACTTGCTCATTGCATAGTTCATTTTTAAATCCCATTATCACCTTTAAAATCTCAATATATTAGCTTACATTTATATTAAAAAATAAATTTCAATGTTTAGTCATAAATTTATATTCCAATCTCTTATTTCTCTTTATCTAAAATTCTATATTGTCCCATTAATTTTAAACGGCCAAATTCTGCTACTATAATGTCTGACTGGCTGGTTCCTTAATATGTATATTTCATGTGATTGTATTCTATTATGTACTCAAATTATTGTTATGATTCGAGGAAAGTTCTAATGACTTTGAAACATTTTTCCTTTAGATCACGTAAATGATTTGCTCATTGCACATATAATTTTTAAATCCCATTATCACCTTTAAAATCTCAATAAATTAGCTTACATTTATATCAAAAAATCAAATTCAATGTTTAATCATAAATTTATACATTCCAATCTCTTATTTCTCTTTGACTAAAATTCTATATTGTCCTAATTTTAAACGGCCAAATTCTGCTGCTATAATGGTTGACTGGCTGGTTTCTTAATATGTATATTTCATGTGATATATTCTACTTCATACTTAAATTATTGTTATGATTTGAGGAAAGTTCTAATGTCTCTGAAGCATTTTTCCTTTAGATCATGTAAATGATTTGCTCATTGCACAGTTCATTTTTAAAGAAAAATGGAGGATTTAAGATCTCAGATAAGGAACTAAAGTTTATGCAAGCATGTAAGGTAGTAGTCTGGACTGGTGGTTAGGTGGAGGAGAAAACTTTTACGGAATGACCAAACAATCAAATAAAAAATTTAGTTACTCTTATTTTCTCCTTTAAGCTTTTTTCTATTGCCATATTGAGTAAGGTTTTCTATTAAGTTATGGAGACACCATGAGCCTACGTGCATGAACACTACGACATATTCATAAAGTTAAAACAATGCAGCTTAGCCTAAGATATATATCACACAATGGTATAATTGTGTTAGAAAATGATTTTTTGAGTTTAAAATTTAATTATACATTCTTTTATTTATATATTATTCTAACTTGGAGATTTGTTAAGATTACTACGGATAGGGAGACCTTAAGCTCAAAATAGATGATCAGATCTCTATTATATATATATCGAAGTAAGACATTAAAAGAAACAACATTAGACGAGGTGATTTGTAATTGATTTCAGTTAACTTGTGATATGGGACTTCAATTTCAACTTTCGCTTATGTCTTCACGTAACAACAAAATAAAGATGATGAGGATTTGCCTTAATCAATGTCGAAGTGAATAAAATCACCAAAAGGTAATCTTTATTTTATTTTATTTTTGCTTTAAAGCCACTGAATAGGCTTTGAAGTTTGAAGGATTCGTATCATTTTCCATCTTGTGTTGACAGGACAAAAAAGGTGCTTTTGATGTTAAGGGTTACCAACAGTTAAAAGAGAAATAAATTACACATTATCTGAATCTGAGGATGAAAAATGTGCAATATTAAGGAATATAATATTTATTTTATATCTCTAAACTTCACCATATTTAATAAAAGATTACTCATGGGATAAATTCAAAACTCAACAATGATGGTAGATCTCGGCTATTTCTGTAAAGCCACAACGGAAACAACGTCCAAACAAGTTATTGTCGTAGTTTGAAAGTGACATGTATTAATATGACTATATGAGTCTATAATTTTTAGTTGACAAAATACGTCTTGACCCAATAGAAAATACAATGACGATGATCATTTGCCCATACAGCTTACATCAAGCATGTTAGTATTCTGGAAGTTGTTTAAATATTGATTGATCATTTTAATATTAAATATCATTTCAATGTTTACAAATACATTACATAAATCATCTACATTGTAATCACAAAATTTGCCTTAAGTGTATTGCAAAATGGTTACATCGCAAAACAACATGTCCTAAAAGAGAATCAGTCTAAGCTTTTAAACATTTTGTTATTCAAAAAAGTAAACATGATTAATAAAATCCATTATACATGAGGGTGTAGTTTAATTACTTAAGATACATACTCTTCCCCCAAAAATTTATATAATTTTTATCAATTAAAAAAAAATCAATTAAGAAAGCAAAATACATAAATATAAAAATCTAACAGTTAAAAAAATTGCCAATAGAACAAATACTAAGATAAGCCCGTGCGTAGCACGGGGCAACTCCTAGTAAATATATATGGCTTAAATATAAAAGATTAAAAGAGACTATAAATGATTTGGTTTGCTTCTAAAACTTCGAACTGATGATTTCATTACTAGATGAAAAACGATTTGTTTTTTGTTTTTGTACCAAAAAGTCTGGGATCTAGATATGTAATATGTTTTCATTAACTTAGTTTTTTCTCATTGTTATCGTTCGAACTCGTAAGCTTGAAGAATCTCTTCTTTAGATGGCCAACTATTACGCTGGCAAAGGTTGTTGCGTGAAAGACCGGTTCAACCTTCCATTAAAGATAAAGAAGTACAGGAATCCTCTAATACTCGAAGAAGAGGTAACCATGGATGTGGAAACCGTGGCCGCGGAACTCGTGGTCGCGGACACCATGGACGTGGCTAATTGTCCTCTTGTGCTTATCTAAGAAGCAAGCCGAAGCGGATGATTCAGTTGCCAAATTTTTACTACTTCTAATATTGGCATTTAGCTATATTGTCGTTAGTGTTTTTACTTTGTGACTTAGGTCATGGCTCCGTAACTTTAAACTTTTCATTATTAATATATATATATATATATATATATATATTAAAAAAAAAAAAAAAAAAACTATTACGCTGGTCGACCTATCGATATAGGGTGGCGCCAATAATTACTTAATAGTCTATATATAATCCATAGAAGACGAGTCATATAATTTATTTACATAGTTTATGGACATATAAAATCCGGAATTAACAAAATCAATGGACTAAATCTTCTGCAAACAAAAATCTTCCATATCACATGCAAATAGAATAAGATAAGAGAAGAAAAAAAATAATATATAAGTGGCTAATGTAGCAAAAGGTCCTTTAGGTTGTGAAAGGCATGAGCATTTGAAAGGTTGGGGGGAAGAGAAGCAAATATGCACATGCTCTTCTTAAAAAATGCTATCCCAAGAGATAAAAAGCTAAACCCTTTTTTGTCTTGCACGTTCCACTGTTGTTCTCTTTTTTTTTTTTTTTTAAACATTTCCCAAACCAACTATTATATATTTATATGTAGATGATCCGAGCAATTATAATTTAGTTCTATTACATTTACTGACGAAAAGAATCGCGTTAAAGTGCATATTTACTACCAGCTATAACATGAACCCCAACATTGTATCCACATTGACATTGTTAGACAATTATTTATTATTATTTTTTGTTTTTTATTAAGAGTTAAACATGGTTAGAAAACTGGGAAAATATTACATACATTGTTTTACGTTCACAGTTCGTAACGTAAACCACCATCAAACATATGCATACATATACTACATGCCTTAGTAATAGTATTACACACATGTGTTTGGCCATTGGTATAGAGAAAACCTAATATGCTCTCTCTCTCTCTCACTCTCTCTCCACCTCTCTTTCTGTGACAAACATAGCTGCAGAATCTGCAAACCTCTCTGCGTGTTGGCACAAATGATGAAAACGAGAGAGAGAAAGAGAGAAGAGAGAGAGAAATAGTCACTTTCAATGCAATTGAGTGCACATTAAATGCAA
The DNA here is from genome assembly GCF_030686135.1 of Camelina sativa. Classification (NCBI taxonomy): domain Eukaryota; kingdom Viridiplantae; phylum Streptophyta; class Magnoliopsida; order Brassicales; family Brassicaceae; genus Camelina; species Camelina sativa. The sequence continues at coordinate 106,385 of NC_141888.1, read as the reverse complement.
CGAGAAGCAAATAAACGCCATGGTTTTCAGTGCCATAGAGTTGAAACGGAGTAACGGGCAGGCATTTGTCACTCTCTTATTTACTTAACCCACTTCTTTAGTTCTCTCAGACAAACATTCATGTCACATTTCTTGTTTATTTTTTCTTCAAGTCCTCACCTCACACTCATTATTATATCCTCCTAATTTTTGCATCGAAATTGGTCCCAAAAGATGTACAAAAACCAAACCCACCTCGGATTTTAGATTTTTCTAGTGCTTCTTCAATCTCATACGCAAAAGATCGTCTTTGTTTTTGTTTTAGATATTTCTTATTTTGTTATATATATATATATATATATATATATATGCATAAATGTATGCATCTATATACTTACCAATCAAACTCTTTCTCTTTCATGTATCGACATTCATTTATTATGTGTGTTCATACATCATAGACCTGTCCAATCTACAAATGTTTGGTTTTCATTTATAGGAAAAAAAACTTCATCTAAAAATGTTTGGCTAGAAAGATGAATAATCACCATAATGTATTAATTTAGAACTCTCAAACGTTTATCAATCGTGTGGCTTGAAACATATAATGTTTTTGTATGACTTGCAAACCAGATGTTCTTTATCACCACAAAGTTTGGGAAAATTTTATCTTCTTGGCGTAATATGGTATTTGGTTTCAAATTTTCTAATATTGAATTAATTAAACTTGAATAATACACACAATTTGATAAATGGTGTATTTTTATATGACCACATAAAACTGATGTATTTTTTTATAAAGATTAATTAATCTAAACTTTTAACTTAGAATCTCACGACCAAACCTATATAAAAATATGACTATTTTGAGTGATGGTGATATGTGGATTTATATTATTCTACATGCATTTCCTTATAAATCATATTTATTGGTTTTAAATCAAATGAAGAATACGTGTACAAAAAAATTTCTGGACAATAAATGAGTAGCTAGAAAATTTGCTAAAAGTTGTAATAACAACAAGTAAAAATGGGTCGGACTGTTTTATCATGATTATAGATCAACACTTTTTGTCCGAATCTAACGAAAGATGAAACGATGTTTGTTTATGAACCTCGTTATAAGTGTAACGGTCACGGACCAATACGACATCATAATAGTACATTTCCCATCACTCCACCATATATTAACTCGTCCCAAGCAATTATAGCTTACCCACTTTGTAGTATTAATTTGCATGAAATATTTTTCAGACCTTATACCATTCATTAGATTTTGAGAATATGTTACATGGATTGGTTTGATCTTGACGACCAAAAAAAAAAAAGATTCGTTTGATCCGTATACCTTACAATTTTTGAATTTTTAAATTAAAATATACCATCATATGTTTCACAAAAACATTGTAGACAAAGAAAAAAAATATACATTAATCCATATTCACAAAAGCTCTGGACTTATAAGTGGCGAAGAGCGGATATTTCTTTGTGGATTTAGTCATTTAGACATGAGGTCAAGACACCAATGGATTTAGCTCCTTGTTAAATACTGTAGACGTCTACAATGAAAAAAAGTTATTAATTTTTAGTAGCAAACTTGATATTGTAAACTTTAAAGTTTATGATACCAAATTCTTTTTTTTTTAAGTTTACAATTTATAGTCTATTGTAGCGGGAGTGACATTAACAAGTAATCTAAACTGCAATATTTATCAAGAATGTAACAGTAACATGTAACGGTACGTTTATGAAATAGTGACGACATCCTGTAAATTTCTTTGAAGGATTGAGGATTGGGGCTTCTATTTTTGAACAATTTAACCACGGAATTGTAGATATAAATCTAGAGTAATAGGAAAACCTGTATATAGAGTCATGAGCACTCATAGACTAGGTACTACTGTTGAACCTAAGATAAATTCGACTGAAAAATTAACATATTATATATGGTACGTACGTAGTTGAAAAAAATAAATACAACCGTGTAGTTAATACACAAAAATATTTAAAAAAAAAAGTAAAACTTTAATTTAAAATGAACTTTGTACTTTTGTGATTTACTTAAAATCCATTTTCAAAGTCTCCGTCGGTATTGGCTGAAGACATGTAACTGACCACAAGAGATGTCTCGTCAGCCGCAGCCGCCGGAACCGCAACTGCTTGAAACTGTCCTTTACATGTTTGACAAGTGACTTGCATGATCGTTGAGCTTATTTTCTTCATAGATTGTTCCTTTAAAAACTTAGCTCTCTCAAGCTCAGCTTGTGCCTTTTGCCTAATCTTCTTAGCATTCGCAAATTCGTTTTCCGCTATCTCTCGTTGCCTCTTCGCTTCTCTTTTAGCTTCCTCCGCATAAGCTTTCTCCTTCATCGCTATCTTCATGATTTGCTCGCTTGCCATTATCTCTTTTATACGATCAAAGTTATTGTAATGTTGATATGATGATGATGATGGTGCAATGGAGAGGTTTAAGTTTGTAGCATCATGATTATGATTATGATGATGAGATGGTTCTTTAACTTTTTGTTGTTGGTTTTCTTGATGGTTAGGGTTTTGATTCGACGATAATGGAAGAAGCTGGAGTTCGAGGTTGAGATTATTTGATGAGTGAGTGAGAACTGAAGGTGAGATTCTCTGATGAATTGGACGGCCTTCTAGAGGTATAGGAGTCGCAACAGCAATTGCACCGCCGTAATTGGTTTCACTAGACGGAGTACTGATGGTTGAAGCGGTTCTAGAGGAGCAGGCCGGGACTGGTACTGCGGTTTGTGGCGGTAGAGGCTGTTCACGGTGAACTCTCCGTACGGAACAGTTATCTTGATGCTCAATAAAACTCTCCACCCTAAAAGCAGAAAAGAAACTTATATATCAATTTAATAATTTCATTTGGTTATGAAGTGACAAATTTAATAATTTTATATTAACGTTTTCTGTTTAAACCTCGTTTATGAAATAATAACGTTATAGTTAGACTATATTTTGACCAAAAAAAAAAAAAGACTATATATTATTAATATGAGTTTAGGTCCAATAGTAGCCTAAAAACATAGTATAATATTTCTTTATAGATTGGGGTCAATGTCATTACTCTAAGTAATTAACTTTCTTTTTATGTCACAAAAACCAAACAAATAGTCAAGAGATATATTAGAAAACTCTGATGCATACACAGAATTAGTAAAAATCATGAGCGATAGTCAAATCAAATAGTACTATAACTATCAATCTTGGTTTTGGGTCGCTTGAGCAATTTCTATTTTTGACTCTTTTATATGATCTTCTAAATATACATACCAAACAGAGCCAAATTAAATGTATATTGAGCAATTTTTGCATCTTTCTTGAATTCATAATACCAATACTAACTGATTAACAAAAAAAAGGGTCCATATATATATAATAAATTAAAAAAGTTGGATTTTTTCTGATTAAAAACCAAATTTTAACGAGGAACAAGAAACTATACCTGGAGAAGACGCGACCACAGTCACAAGAATGTCCTCTAGTGCCACAAGTTTTGAGATGAGCTTTGTAATCTGATTGAACAGCATAACCTTTAGAGCATCTCTCACAAACCCATTGCTTATGGTTACTGTGCTTTCTTCTGAAATGTTTTTTGATACCAACAAGATCTCCGAGAGCATGGCAAGGATCATGGTGAAGGCAAGTTGGTTCAGGGCAAACATAGACTCGTTTCTTCACCTCTATGTTGTTGTCTCTTTTAAGAAGCTTCCATGGAACTTTGTGACGTCTTCTATGCATCTGAAGATTCTGGTCTCTTTGAAACCCTTGGTTACAGATCTCACATATGTATCTGTCTGATTCAAGAAGAGTTCTTGGTGATAAAGACACAACTTCTGCATCTGGATCTGAAGAGCAAATAAGACATACTCCATCAAAACACATATCTTCGGTTTCAAGAAAAATTCATAAAGCTGAGTTTTTCAATGAGGTTTAAGTAAAAAAAAAAAAAAGAAACACATTAATACCCAAAAACTTGAACTGGTACTATTATTAAGAATAAAAAAAATTGAAACTTCAATATCAAACCTATAAAAAAAACATGTCTTCGGTTAACATTATATATATTTTTCTAAAGTATGGTTTTAAATGGAATTTTAGAGAAAACCAAAATTTAAAACAAGAAAATAAAAAAAGAAGATTGAACATTAAATTTTTCAGTAGTGGGGATTTATTATTACCTGGTGTACCTGCAGGTCTTCTTTTCCTCTTCTGAGTGGATGTGTTTGTGGTGGTGACCCCATTTTCTGAAGAAGAGAGGAAAGGATCAGAAGAAGAAGAAGAAACCACACAACATGTGTTAGTGTTCTTGTTGGACAACATCACTTGATATGTTCTCATCAATAACTCTACTTTTCTTGATCTCTCTCTTTTTTGACTTTATTGTATTTGGATACTAGAGATTGATTTGATGAAACAACAAGACCCAAAGACCCCAAAAGAAAAGAAAAGAAGAAGTAGAAAATTTGAAGATAGTGGGAGGTTCAGCTTTACAAAGATGAGAGGAAGGGTAATAAAGAGAGATATAGATATAGGGAGAGAAAAAGTTCTTTTAAGCTTTCTGCAACAAAGGCTTTTCAAACTTTTTCCTAGACTCTTCAAAGTTCTCTTATGTTATTATGATGAAAGCTTTTTAATTGCTTGGGTCTCTCTCTCTCTCTCTAGCTCTCTTTGCTATTTTGACTCTTATCAGCCTATTTCTCTCTCATACACTTGAGAGCTGAGAGCAAGTAAGGAGGGGTGTTTGATGTTTATAATCCTTCTGTTTATAAAGCTCATTGCACTGTGCCATCATTACATATAATATATACATACACTCTTGTAGCTAGCTAAAGAGAGAGAGAGAGAGAGAGAGAGTGAGGTACTTATGTATTAGATTTAGATTTAGAATTTTCTTTTTGTTATTTTGTTTTTATATTTTAGACTTTGTTTCTTAGAGTATGTTGGATATATGGATTTTTGGCTTGGACCCATATCTTGTCCTGATTGATGAATTTGTCTGATTTTCTTGAACCTTCATACACTATTTTAAAAATAATTTCGATTTTTTTTGTTTTATATATGTTAGTGATTATCTACATGAGGTTTCTCTTAAAAAATGAGAAAAATATGAGATCATACGTCCACATGTAGGGCTTATTTTCATTGATAAAACTAGGTCTTTGTGTGGAGTTTATCTATCTCCATTGGCTGACCTAAATTCGAATTTTGGATATGTTTTACAAAATATGACAGAACTAATTAAATAATAGTTAAGGTTATTAACATACTTGTTAACTTTTTTGACTGTCACTCTCAACTCCTATAAGTAGTGTGATTATACATCACTAAATACATCTTGCGTTCCATTATTGTTAAAGCAAATCCAATAATATATAGACAATCTCCGAAAATTTGTCATTGTTAACTATATATGAATGTTATGTCATCATGTTTCCAAGGGTTGGTCCATATACATGTTAAGATTCTTTTCGAATTACACTTGGAAACAAAGGAGAGGAAAAAAGGTATATGGTTCTTGTGAATAATCCAAGGATAAAATTGCATAATTGCATTAAATACCAAATTCTGTAAGTTTACAATAATTCAGACAAAATATTATTTCTTTTCTATTTGGCTTATATAATGGACGTACTAGTGCCCATACAGTTAAGGGAAAACAAAAAGACAGATAAATCAAAATACATGCGTAAGAAAATAAAATCAAGCCAAGAGTAAAATGTGAAAAGTATTATTATAAAACCCTACATTGATAAATTCATATTCGATCCCGATTTAAGAAATGAAACAAAACAAAACCAAAACCGATCCCGCACGTGATTATATGTCTTACTCACGTGACCTTTTTCCCATCCACTCTCTAGTGTCGATTCCTTTTAGGCTTTTGCGTTTCTTCTGAGTCATTCCTTAGGAAGGTTTCATTAACGTATCTAAGACTAAGAATAAGTAATTTACGATCAGTAGGCGATCAAGGATTTAATAAATAGTAGTTTTTTGTTGTTGTTGTGTGGAACTCATATGAAAACTGCCAAAATTAATCATTATTGTGATCTAGAATTTCTCAATCATATTTAGATACATTCTTCTAGTAATTAAACAAGGTTGGAATTAAACTAAGAGACTTTAATCATATCTAGAATTTTTTTTTCTTTTTCTGTTTCAATTGTAATGTTTATATGTATTCCTTAGCTTGATCGCGCTAGTAGTTTTATATTTTCCTTATTGTCGAATAATAATTTAAATATCTGATAAAAGAAACAAAAGATGCCTCATAATGTGTTTTTTGTCAGTTGTCTAAAACTGGTTTCAAATAGACCGAAACGAAAAATGAAACGAGAAGATATCATCGAGTTAAGGTGACAGCTTTTGTATAAAGGGAAAGATATGAGATCGTGTTTTGTAATAATTTCCTAAGATGAGATTACTCTCCCGACTCTTGCTTTTATCGACTACCATTGATTATTCCTATACTAGTACATATATAATGCATATGATATTTATTTCGTAACTAAGAAACTAGAAATCTGTAGTATATATATAAAATTTCAGAAGTTAAGTTAGGAGAATGAATAAAATAAGGAAGATACTGAATGTGAGTAGGAGAACTGAGTTGGAAAGAGAGATCAAGTCACATGCTCCAAATTTACAAAGCAAAGAAATGCCATCATCTCCCCCAACTCCTCCCCCTTTGATTCTCTTTATCTTTTCTTTTTTTCTATCTTCATATTTTAAATATTTTTCTGATAAAATAACATATGAAAATAGATTAGCTATTTGAAAAAGAACATTCCCAATACATCATTACTCACTTTTATTCGGATATATTTTGGTCTCATGCCTTCATTCTCAAGTTTGGCATACATCAATGAACTCTAAAATGCAGCCAAGATAAGGAAACACCTATACGAATGTGTATATACAATTTGTGTTAAATCTTTCAAATCAGATTATTAAAAAATATAATTTTTGTGAATAAAAGAACTTGGTTAAATTGTACGTGTGTATATTACATTATATTAAGCTGGTTACTCTTTTCTTTTTAATATCGAATTAAGTTGGCGACCAAACAAAAATGTGACTAGAGGCCGAAATGATTATTGGGCCGTGAAAATGAGTCCACTGGCTGAATATGGGTCTACATGAATGATGTTAGTAACAGTAAAGTTGGATCCAAACCCAAATATATCGTCGATATTAATTGAAAATTTGAAACAATTTTATAAAACAAAATTCTAAAATTTTTTATTTATGTTTTTATAAAGTAATATACACAGTTCATTCCACATCAAAAGTTAAATAACAAACCCACATTCTTATATATTAAATTATTAATTAAATTAAGTGAATTTTTTGCAGCTATTGCATGTCTACCTAAGGAATTTGTAGATCATTTCTGCAACTACGTTCTCGCAACCATTTGTAATGTCTACCAAAAAAATTTTGTTCCACCGATTTAAGGTTAAATCTCTGCAGCCAAGAAATGGTTTGGAGTGTCCATAGTAGTATTAACGTAATCAAATATGTTTTTTTCCATTGACCTGTCAAGTATGTAATAATCCTTGATAATATTTCATAGTATATACATGGTGAATCCTTGATTAACATTTTTTTTGGGTTTTATTATTCACAATTATTGTATTAAAATCATTGTATTTGTTCAAAATATGTACTAACCCATGGGTACTAACTAGTTATGAATTTAAAGAAATGGTAATTGTAAGTTTAACTATGATCATTATGATACCAATGAGCTTTTGGTCATATGTGGTTGAGTTTTATGGCTGATAAGTCTCATTATAAATCGTTGGTTGAGAACTAGAAGTGAGGACATGGATCAGAAGCTGAGGATATTTGAAGGTCCTCTCAAGGAAATGGACATGAATCCATTTAGTTAAATAAGTTGATGAATAATTGGGTTGACCCACTACAATATAAATGAATTAATATTTAATATAAGATAATTATAATTAATTACAATATAAAATAATTAATATTTAATATAAAATTATAAGATGATGATGACATCATGTTGTTGACTATGATATATATATATATATATATGTTGATATGATGATGGTGATGTTAATATGATTATGAAATTATGATGATGATGATGATAGTAAGATAATGTTGATGATGATGATAGTTACATGATGGTAGTATGATGATGATGATAGTATGATGATGTTGATATTATGATGATGATAGTATGATGATGTTGATATGATGATGGTAGACTGATGATGATGATAGTATGATGATGTTGGTATTATGATTATGATGATGATAATATTAAGTTTATAATAAAGAAATGATGGATTAATGGTTAACTCATAACCCCATTATAACTAAACTCATTTGACTCATGAATTCATTTAATCATCAACTTATTTAACCCATCAACTCATTGGGGTCAAAATTTTAAACTAATTACGGTTCATGAGTTGAGTTGAATTGAGTTTGCTCATTAATCTTGACCCATTTTGACACATCTATATTCTTATCTATAATTAAGTAATATTGACATATTTTTTTTGTTATTTTGCTAAGAAAATCATATACATAAAAGTAAGGTTTTTGTCTCTCTTTATTGGTTGATTTTCATTTAATGTTTTCAAATTTTTTTATTTTTAATTTGTTTTCTAATTATTTAATTGCTTTAAACAATATTTAAAATCCAATTAACATAATACATTTACCTCACACATTAAAATAAAATTATAACTGAAAATAAAATAAATTTTGCATTAATCATATTATACCATTCAATTTTATTCAAACATAATAAATTATTATTAAAACTCCATAATTCTAAATGTAACTTCCATCAATTCTTATCATATAAATAAACATTATCTCATTCTCTCATATTGGCATTCTTTTACTTTCTCATTTTCACATTCTCTCATTCTCTTCCACAATACTTCAAATCATTTTTTTGTTTTTTTGTTGTTTTTGATTTCTTATATTTGTTGTATGGGTTACAAATAAACAAATGACATATCATTGTAAAATTTTAATGCAAAATTTTAATTTTAGAGACTACATGATATATATTTTACATTGTTCTTATATTTATAGATTCATCTCCATTATCTAATTTGGATTATCATCTTATAAGTAATCATTATCTCTCCTCCTCTCCCACCAATATCAGATGTTGTTATATCTCATTGATATGATCATGAGACCATCCAAGAAGATAGTTGAGTCTTGTTCAAGACGAACGAAGTCAAAGCTCAATTCATCCAGCCAAACAACCATTTGGGATAAATTCTTACCGCATTTAGAGCATATCTCGAAGTGGAATCAATCCAATCAGAGTTCAGATGAATGAGTTATTCATTTTAGAAATCATGTGAACTCATGACTATGCGATTTGGACCTACAAGCATTCAACGGAGGACTATGAGTAAGTCTGAAGGATTCAAGCTATGAACCAAACTGTGATGGAATCGTGATCCATTCTAGAACCACAGAGATTTGGAATCACATTAAGATCAGTTCATTTGTGAAAGATATGGATATTTCAAGTCAGTGGATCTATCCTTGTTCCAATTTCATGTCTGAGCCAAATATCGTATTGCACAGACCAACTCAGCAACAATTTCGACACGAAATCAGTTGGAGGATGTCAACGGATCTCTTATGTTTCCAACAAGCCCAAGAACACAAGATTTGGCCAACAAATCACAAAGTGACGCTTCATTTCCAAAGGAGGTCAATCTAGTTCTTCACTTGGTTTATGATCAATTGGTTCAGTGAAGAGTTTTAAGATCAATTGGTTTAGGTGCTTCCAGAATTATGTTTGGCAACCAGGAGGTGTTCTACTAAGACCATGGTGAAGAAATCATACAATCCATCTTGTTTTTCATCAGCAAATTGGACCAAAGAGTCAAAGAGAGAGAAGATCAAGGAATGCACTTAATGGGTTAATTCAAGAGATTATGGGCAAGGAGAGCATGGGAAATGTATTGGAGATGATATCTATCAAGTCCAGTCCACTTTGAACCTAATACAAGCCCAAGAAAGCCCAAAAAAATCACTTTATTTTGTGGTAAAAGAGGAGAGACGAAAATAGAGTTCAACTCACCTTGGGAAGAACACCTTAGGGCATCTCCAACCCCACTCTATTTTAGAGTCAAATCTCTATTATAGAGCAACATTTGCTCCAACCCTACTCTATATTTTACTCTAAAATAGAGAAAATAATAGGATTGCTCTATATATAGAGCCTGTGGCGGACCCAGGATAAAAATTGAGGGAGGTCAGTTACAGGGAAAAAACTAAAATTTTGTCATATTGGAGGTTCGAACTCGGGTATGGGGAAGTCAACAGTACAGAATTTACCATCTGTGCTACTAAAATTTTATGTAAATACATGTAAAAACAAACTATTTATCTAGTTTACCCAGGTCAGATGACCCACCTACTTCCTTAGTAGGTCCGCCCCTGTATAGAGCAACTCTATTCTCACCTCTATTTTTTACACTAACTCTATTATAGAGGTGAAAATAGAGTAATACATTGGAGGAAAACAGTGCTCTATTTTTGAGTTACTCTATTTTAGAGAAAAAAATAGAGAAATACAATGGAGATGGTCTTAGGAAGGGATACATGCACCAAGAGTTGAATCTTCATTCAACTATTTAGCTTTATTGTCTTTTAGTTTCAAGAATAATCAATACTTGGCTTTGTTACCAAGTTTTCTATCCTTATATAAACACATGTAATCTCATTTGAGAAATCAATCAATCAAGAAATCTTTTATCTTTTATTTGAGAGTGGTAAACTTCTTTGTTTCTTTTGGAACTTGTTCTTTCTCCTTGGTGGGTTACATCAAAGAGTTCTCCTTGGTGGGTTACATCTAAGAGTTTTCGGTATATCAAGTGATTCCACAGCACTTGATGTTGCCATTCACTAGCTGAAGATTGAAAAGTCGTTACAAGAGAGTCTAATGCACAAGGATATTTGGGATTCGTCTCACGCCTTCTCATCTGTCTCTGCGAAGTTTCTATCTAAAGTTCCACCACCTTGCTTTGTTTGGTTTTTTTTAAGAAAGTTTGGGGCATAAGGATTTTCGAGTTCATCTCACGCCTTATCATCTAGCTTCGAGAGCCATCAGAGTTCTAGGATTATCATTCTACCAACCTTAGTGCGTCGATTCCTTGGGAGAATCACATCACTCATATGTGTTGTAAGAGTCTGATTTTATATTTTAATTTAGAAAGTATTATATATATATATAACATTGTTTTCAATTTTTGTTCTTATTTTTAAAGATTCATCTCCATTATCTAATTTGGATTATCATCTTATAAGTAATCATTCTCTCTTCCTCTCCCACCAATATCAAATGTTGTTATATCTCATATGTGTTGTAAGAGTTTGATTCTATATTTTAATTTAGAAAGTATTATATATATATATATATATATATTTAACATTTGTATAAAAATAAAATCTTTTATATTTCTTGCCTTTCTAATCTATTCATATTTATTTTTTAAATTTCCATAGTTAAATTTAAATTCACATATGTTGGTTTTAACAACAAAAAAATCAAGTTTATTTGAGAATTAGATGTTTTTATTCCTTTTAAATGATCAATGTGTAACATATTATACTTTTGAATCAAATTATGGGCCCACCAACACTCACTTTAAAATTAAAACTTTTTTAATTTTAAGAGTTGGAAAAGTATAAAAATTTGTTTGTAACTCTCATAATAATATCATAGTAGTGTTCTCAATGAATTTAATTTAATATAATAGAACATGTTAAAAATGTATTAGTAGTATGCACTTGATTGCACTTTTGTAACTCTCAAATAATTACCTTTGATACATCGATTTTTGTATTATCTATTAAAAGAAAGACACATATCTCACTATAACCCTCATGACCTCATATTTCAAATCTCACATAATTTTATAAATTCTACAATATCATTATCTTTCCTTGATTTAACCAATGATATCTTAACTTACTAAAAGTTTCAGTTTATTTGAATAGAGTATATATGTAAAATATGATATATAGTTTAATTTAGTTTTTTTATATGAAACATTATCATTTCATATAAATCAAAATCCATACACAATTAAAGACTTTAAGATAATAAAGTAGTTGCAGTTTTTTATTTTATTTTTATGGAAATGTATTAGTCTAATCATCTATGGTTAGACTCACTTAGTTATATATGTATGAGATATTGTAAACCTACTGTTTATTATTTTGATTTCTTCCTAATTGAAACATTTTAAGTCTCTTTAAACTATCACCATAAATAATAATAAAATATGCTTAACTAACACCACAAAATAAATTTTATGAAAATATATATCACAATGATTTTGAAATATGACTACAACTACAAAAATATATGGCATGTAAGATACAATATGACTTAATTGCACTAAATATATTATCATCAAAAAAATTTTGATTTATTACTTTATTTAAATTCATACTACTACGTAGTCTTTAAATTTGATGTATATAAAAAATATAATAATAATAATATGTTAATTTTTGTTATTTTTTCAAAATAGAATAGCGATTATGTAAGAACTCACGCGTAGCGTGAACTAACATCTATTGATGTACATGATAAGGTTTTGTATAGTCAAACAACGACTTTTGTTGCTTATCCAAGCACACGAAATCGATAGATCAAACTCCTAAACTAACCATTCATTTGTTTCATCTCTGCTTGCTCTACTAGCAAAACATTATCCCTGGAAATTAAAAAATACAACTCATTTATTGCTTCCCAGATCTTTCATGTAAGAGAAGTTCACACAATTACCCTTGTACGTTGTTTGAAGTTCTTTTCCGTATCCTAAAAAGCAAGCATGTTGCCATAATTGTGTAAATTGTCTCGTTCGGTTTGGGTAGTATATATTACTAATCTTACTCTTTAAAATATGTTGTTAATGGGCTTCTACCAAAAGAATTACTTTCACAGTTGCACTTCTATTTCATTCTAATATTTTACCCAAATACACAAATGGGCCTCAAATCAATTCCTCTTTAGACTTTATTTCTTATTTTAAATACATTGATTGCCTTCAAAAGTTCTGGTTTACACACAATTATCATCATAAATACCTTAATGTATCTGTTCTTAAAAAACTTTTGATTTTGACAAATACGTAGGCATATTTTATCAATGATTCAATAGTACAATGTAAACGGATAAGAAGAAGCAGTGGGCTTTGATTTTGTTTTTTTTTGTCTTCTTCTTCTTCTTCTTCTGTCACATGGTTTTCCTTTTCCCCCTAATCTCTGTGCCCTACAAATAAACCAAATCTCTTCAATAATCTTTTTTTTTTACAAAAGCCATTTTGGAAATTTTTTTATATATTTAAAAGTGTCATTTTTAGGATTCTCTCTCTTCTTACAAAAAAAAAAAAAAACTGGAAGAGATCTTTTATAACATTCTCTCTCCTCTCTCATCCCTCATATCTTTCTCTGCTTAGGTTTTTTTTTTTTTTTTTTGGTTTTCTCTTTCCTCTCTCTTTCCCAATCTCTCTCTCTCTCTCTTTCTCTCTCTCTCAGGTTTCTCTCTCCAGGAAGGTCAAAAAAATTCCTTAAAGAGCCGTTTAGACCAAACCCACCATGTAAGATTTCTCTCTCATCAATCTATGTCTCTTTCTTTCTCTCTCTCTCTCTCTCTTAATTTTTATAAGATTGAGTCCTTTTTGTACTGTACTCTCTTTCCATTTCTACGATGCTCTCTTCCATTATCTTATTTGAAGATATGATTTATCATAACTCGAGATCTGAACATTTCTCTGTGTGGGCAAAAAAAAAAAAAAATCGTAGCTTTATGTCCTGTTTCATTAGATCTGGTTCTGGGTTTTGTCAGATCTAGAAATTTGCATATGGGTTTCAGACAGAAATGTGAAATAAATGGATTCTAATTAGAAAAAACCCTAGTTTTCGTTTCTGGGTATCTCAAAGATCTGTGCTTTCGTTTTGACTCTGTTACAGAATCTGAGAAAATGGATTGTTTTTGTGTTAATTACTTGAGAATTTCGATGAATCCGAGATTTAGAAACAGATTCAACCTCAAATTTGGATACTTTTCGATTGCTTATTGTTTATTGGATCTTACACAGTCATTGTTCTGTTTTTGTTTGGATTGAATTGGGTTTATAAAACTTGAGGTTTTAATCTTTCAATGGGGGCATTGTTTATGTAGTTTATAATCTCAATGGATGATGATGGATTTCGCAATTGGGGATACTATGAACCAGCGGCTGCTACGTTTAAAGGTAACCTTGGTTTGCAGCTTATGTCTACCATTGACAGGAACACTAAACCGTTCTTACCTGGACGTGAATCGAATCTAATGATCGGTTCAAATGGTTCGTATCATCCTCGAGAGCACGAGGCCTCAATGCCTATGAACTATAGCTGGATTAATCAACCAAAGGACAACAAGTTCTTCAACATGTTACCTATAAGCACACCTAACTACAGTAATGTCATGTCCGAAACATCTGGTTCGAATTCGATGCAGATGATGCATCAATCGGTTGTGACTACATCCCGGTTTGAGGAAAACCCGATACAACCTCCTCCTTCTCGTGAAGATGAAACCGTTCAGCAGCCTAGTGGTAAGAAGCGAAAGATGAGAGGCAGCATGGCAACACCAACAGCACCAAAAGCTAAGAAGCCGCGTAAACCGAAAGAGGAGAGTGGCGTTACTAACAATGTTCAACAGCAGCGTGTGAAACCGCCTAAGAAGAGTGTTGATGTTGTGATTAACGGTGTGAGTATGGACATTTCTGGTTTACCTGTACCGGTTTGCACTTGTACTGGAACTCCTCAGCAATGTTACCGTTGGGGATGTGGAGGATGGCAATCAGCTTGTTGCACAACGAACATTTCGATGTATCCTTTACCGATGAGTACTAAGCGACGCGGTGCAAGGATATCGGGTAGGAAGATGAGTCAAGGTGCGTTTAAGAAGGTCCTTGAGAAGTTAGCAACAGAAGGTTATAGCTTTGGGAATGCGATTGATTTGAAGAGTCATTGGGCTAGACATGGAACCAATAAGTTCGTCACGATCAGATAAGTTTGGAAAAACTCAAATGTTTTTGTTCTCTCACTGATCGTGTATATACAACAAAACTGTAACCTTTGGGTTTTTCCTTCTTCTTCTGCAAGGTAACTTCTTTGTTTTTAGGGTTTGATCATCATATCTCTTAATTCATACATTCTTAATGTTCTGTTTTTGCTTGTTTGAAGTTTTCTCTCTAAGACAAGAAAAATGTTGGTTTCTTTCTTTTTTCTTTTGCAACTTTCTCATTTCATCTTTAGGTTTGAAATGTTAACTTGTAACATTAGATGTTGTAATGATCAAATGTTGTTATTTTAAACAATTTTAGTGAAAGTTTTAAGTTCTTTTTTTTTGCAATTTACCCTTATACAAATCGTTAGATATGTCAAGTTTAACTAATAATGCAATAGCTTATAGTCTAAACAAGTGTGTTCACATTAACATAGATGCACAAATGAGGTGGAATAAAACGCATGATTAATCACTAATTACGTAATTAGAAGCTAATTAAATCTGATTGACTATTATCATCATCACTTATCTTGAATCTCTCAGAATAACGCCACTCTTCACTAGTCACCAAATCCACCTCCACCATATCTTCAGCCGTTACGGGCCTGACCTTTGCCGCCTTCCGATCTAACTCCGGGGCCATACGGAGAAGCTTGTCGAGCAGTATCACTTGAGATTCCGTGACTCCCACGAAACTAGTGATTTCTTCAGCGTTGGTGACACCAAAACCTCTACAGAATTCTAAATACTTGACGAGTTCTTCTCTCTGAGACAAAGATTTCGCCACGATCATCATCGCCAATTCCGCCTCGGCTGACGATATCTCGAGAGTATTGCACTGAACTTGGGATAAGAAACCGGCGAATCCGCGGCAAATATGATCGTTAATCTCAAAAACCTCGCTGATTACATATTCCATAGCTTCAATTACAAGAGGCGTTTCACCAACCGGTTTGATCCTCATCAATGAATCAACGATTCTTTGCATTTTGACAATGATCTCAAGCCGAATCGTGTTCTTGTTGAAGAAGAGAATCGATCTTTCGTCAAGAAACAAGAAATAAGCGCGAACGAATATATTAAACCGACCGGTTCTACTAAACCGAGATTTCCTTTTCCCGAAACCGGAAAGATCAAACGGTAACCTTCCGATGGAATCGACGGCTTTGATTCCGGTGAAGAACAAGCCGTGTAATAGCATCAAACATTTCAAAGCCACCGTCCAGTTACTCGTGCGTTCCACGCGTAATGTGATGGCGCGTATGATTGGTTTGAAACTAGAAGGGTTGCTCTGTATGTATCTGTAGATGAATTGAACGTTTTCATTGTCCATTGAGAGATCGTTGTGGCTCGTCGCTTTGATTATCGCCGCCGTGAAGTTTTCATCAGCTGCTGTGATAAGACTGAGCTTGTCCTTTATAGCTCCGGAGGCGCGTCTCCATAACTTCATTTTTCGCCTGGAAAAAGTTTTCGTCTCATGACAAAGTTCTTTCAAATCTGTTATAATTACGAGTTTCAACGAAGTGGATTTGTTTATGATTTGGATTTTAGATTCTTAGTTTGTTTTTTCAGTTCGCTCTGTTTCTATAACTCTGTTTTGGTATTTTGGTTATGGTTTGAATTTTATAACAATATATTAGTTTCTTACTTTATAACATTTTTTTTTGTCAAACGCAAATTGAGATTTTTTAGTGTCTTACGTGTTAATTTATGTATCTATAAATAACAATGCGCATATTTGAGAAACAAAAAAAATGAAAATTTGGCGGGTAGTTGGAAGTGTCATATCTCCACTAGTTGACACGTGCCACATTCAGTGGCCGTTAGATTTTAATCTTTGGGTCTAGTTCTTATCCTTGTGAGGTTGGTTGGTTGTTCAATGGCGCAGCTGCTTTGTTTGCTCATTGAAACGGCTTAATACATGGCGCTTTCGAAGTCACCACCACATTTAACTCTCATTCACAATCAAAACTCTCCAATTGATAGAGCTGATTCTATCTTAACATTTTCCATTGATACATTCAGCAGAAGAAGAAGAAGACGAAGAGACGTTTTACTCTCAGTTTCAGGAACACTAATCACTCAACTGTTCTTCTTCGATAGCAACCGCTCTTCTTCTGCGAATGCCGCTGATTTTTTCAACTTCGGCGCTCCTGAACCTGAGCCTGAACGAACCGTCGAACTTGCTCAGGTCTAAACTACTTATTTCTTGACTTTAGTTACATTCTTTTCTTTTTTTTGGTGTGGTTAATTGAAGAGTTTTGGAGGTCCCATCGCAATAGAATGTTCCCTAATGAAAGTTCAGACTAGAGATCCTCCAGAACGTAACTTTTGCAAGATCATAGAGAACTAGATACTCATTTTAGTTCTACTATATATGATCCATTTGTTAATTATATAGTACTGTTAGAATTTAGATGTTGTAGTACTCCACTATATAATTGCTAAACAATTGAGGACAGTGTGTTATATACAAAAGCTTACTCACATGGAATGAAACAATTGCAACGATCTGTATTTTCAATGTAAAGTCACAAGGTCAAATTTTCTTTTGTGGATATTTTTTTTTGTTTTTAGATTCGTTATTCGAATTTTGACCAAGTGATTTATCCGAGTAAGTTCACAAAAAAAAAACATTTATTTAGAGGAATATTAGATGTGTAATTAAGTTATCAATCACTATGGATTAATGGGTTTTAATTTTTTAACGCTATAAGTTATCCGTAATATGTTTGTGGAAGGCTTTTTGTTGCAAGATTATATAAAATTTGAATTTTTCGTGTAATTTGGATATGGTTTTCATAGGAAGGGTTAAGAAAAAATGCAGAAAATATACAAAGAATTAAAGAGGTGATGATAGAAAAAAAATTGTGGAAGGAAGGAGGGAAAGAGCTAAGGAGAAGTGCATCTAACATGAAGCAAGACTTTTACTTAATCATCCAAGCAAAGCCTCCTAAGGATAGACCTCTTTTTAGGTCTCTTTATTCCTCTCTCTTCAATTCTATCACCAAGGTACATATTCTTCATTTTGGTCTCACACCACTATATACTCATTACTATTAATAAACTATATATACTTTGAAAATTGTAGATGGATTATGCAGCAAGAGATGAAGATGAAATTAAGGTATTGGAGTACTATAAGAATATTGTTGCGATCCTCGATGACATCTTTCGTCGAATTTAGTTTCGAACATAAATATTAATTTAGGAAATCGAGTCCCATTTGTTGTCATGTTCTTTCTTGTCTTTCCAAAGGAAAACACTAGTTGAAATACGAAGTGACAAGATAAAAAGTTGGCAAATGTTTTTTTGTATTATTTATCTAGTCATCTTGAGACAGTTACCTACCTACATAAGAAAACTCATAGCTTATGTGAACAACCGTTCAAAAAGAGCTAAAGACGTACGTACCATTACCAATGCAATCGGATTTCATGATATACTAAGTATTCATGTATTTGTATATAAATATTATTATCTAAATTCAAGACGTAATAATAAATAGAATTACATATTTTTTTTTCTTGTTTAAAACAAAAGGTGCGTATATACGTACGCACAACAATGACCATTCACACACAAACAAAATGATTAAGTACATTTCCTTCTTAAGTTGAGATATGTGAAGGTGGGAGAGCTTGTGTGTATAATTTGAAAAATTTAAAACAAGAAAAGAAAATATTCTTATAAATAGAGTATAAGGATTCACCATGATTTTTTTGGTTTATTATTCACAATCCTTGATTAATATTTTTTTGGTTTATTATTCACAATTATTGTATTAAATTCATTTTGTTTGTTCAAAATATGTACTAACTAGTTATGAATTAAAAAACTTTAAAACTAATAATATAAAAGAGACAAGGGGTAAAAAGAGCTTAACCATGATCATTATGATACCAAATATGTCAATGGATAAAGAATGGGGAGATCATTTTACATTAGACACTGCGGCAGAAGTGTCGCGTGTAGAAATACATGTGGTATCTACAGATGTGAATCAGATCGAGGTTATTCGTCCCAAATACCATGAGCTTGAAGAAACACTACAAAAATCTAAAAAAAAATATGTGAAAAACAAATTTCATGTGTATTGGTGCCTATATACTATGAAATTTGTATATACTATGAAATTAAGGATTTCATGTTATATGGTGAATCCTTGATTATATACTATGAAATTTCATGTTATTCCTTGGTGCGTATATACACATGAAATTTGGTTTTTTGGTAAATACATGGTAAATAGAATTACAAGTTTACAACCAACGCAATATATATAGGAATAACAAACTTACACAGTATCATAATTTATAGTAACTTAATTAGATGAGTTGGTAGATAATGAGCTACCAAGGCAGGTTGAAACTCGTTTGAAGAGTCTCTTGACCGTTTGTTATAGGATGCCCCCCCCCCCCCCCCCACTGATTGATAAAGTAACCTAAAATATTTACATATATTTATTTCATATGTGAATTTGTAAATATAAACACGAGTGTTCATTTTTACTATTTTCACCCAAAAAGACACTGTATGAACCGTATATATATACTCTTTTACGTAACTAATGATAAATAGTTTGAAAAAATCAGACTCAATAATATACTACAATAAATTCAGCAAATTTACTACAATATTATAATTGCATGGCTAAGTTACATATTTTACCGTATGCATATTTATGGTCTTTTTACATATATACGCTAGCTATATTTGTGTATTTATAGTAAGGTAGCTTTTTTCCATTCGCATACAAAAACGGCTTGTTAAGTAAAGCAAAGTTGTGTACCTCATGCTTTCCCCTTAACGGCCGGCTTTAGTGGTTTTTGTTTTCTTTTTGGCAAATTTCATTTTAACGGAATACGAGCAAATCTAATAGCTTTTCTCTACATCACCAATCTTCTTCAAAGCCCTAAAAGGGAAAGAAGAAAAAAAAGTAAGACATGAAACAAAGCGAAAGATTGTTCGGATTTTCAAAGAAAGATAGCATCTCCTTTTGTCAAAAGCAAGAAAGTGTATATAATACTGTATATATATAGTAGTTGTTTTTTACCCTCTTTTTAGACCCTGAACCAAATAGTGAGCCAAATCTACAAATACAGAAATACAAATTTGATATTGCTATAATATTTTGATGTATATATGATTCATATACAAGACATATATATACTACGTTAAATTTACTCTTTGGATGTAAATTGTGATTTCTCATTTGATTGTCAAAAACTCACAATACTCATAATTTCATTACTTGTTGATAGGAGTTTCAATGTGATAGTTTTAAATATATAAAAACAAAAAGTATTACCTTGAATAGACTCCATTAACACACTCCATGTTTTGAAGTTTGGCACCGATTGCTAATATTAAGAAAAACATTCTTGCAAAAAGTTATATCACCCATACGCCATTTGAATGATATGAAAATGGTCCTGAAAAAAGAAAGAAAAAATAGTGGGAGGTTTAGGAATCTTTTTCTGCCTCACATCTTTTTTCACTGTGGGGTTAAAAAATCCCTCCTTTTCATGCCAAAACACAACTTTTATTTATTTATTTTTTACCTCCTCCCTTTTCCTCAATTTTGTTTTACCCTTTTATACACACAAGCTCTCCCACCTTCACATTCCTCTTCTCTCTTCTCTCAACTCTCACCTTCCACCAAGCTCATGGACTTCGATTCCTCAGTGAGTTTTTAATTTTCTCCTCAACCAAAGCTTAATTTCTTTACTTCGTTTTGATTTCATTTGTTTTACGAAACCATGGACACGTTATTCTTGAATATTGCAAACAAACCCATATATTTTTCTTGTTTTCTTTAGGACAAAAGAGAGAGTGTGGAGGAGACAGTGATGATGGAGTACGATGGAGAAACCAATCACTTCGACGTTGAGTTTTGTCCTGTTGAACATCCGGTTGAACCGGAAGAAGAAGATCGTCCGGTTAAATGTCCCGTACCAATCTCATCATCCCTCGTCCACGTAAGTATTTAGTTTCTTGGAATGAATCAGTTATTTACACCAAAAAATTTCCTCATTTTCACCGATTAAATCGATTTTAAAATTGTGAAGAAACCAAGGGAGAAATCTAAACCGGGATGGGTAAAACACAGAGCCAGCAGCTACGAAACATCGGTTTATCCACCACCACGTCATCATGTACGTAACGTACGTAAGAGACACAACTCGTTCGACGTGGAAGGGAACAACAACTTCTTCACGAGATCTCATCATGATGACGAAACCACAACATCTCGAAGATCTAACATCACCATCTACCGAGTTCTTCAATAAGTTCACTAAGTTGGAGCCTTGAATATATCAAAATCTCTTATTATGTATTGAGAGGTCGATCGGTTCTATTGTGAGATGTTATTACTTTTTTTTTAGCCGGCGATTTGATTTAAAGTTTATCTTGGATGTGGGTTAAGGTAGTAGTATGTAGTTTGATCAATGTAGTACCAAGGTTTCGGTAAACTTGTTATTCGGTGATAACCGGTCCGGTCAGATTCGGTTACCATCTTAGAAAATGTTATAATTTCTAGCTTTTTATGAGTGCATGGCCAATTTCAGTATAACATGATTTAAGAATAGGCCGTATTTGATTAAATCTTAATCTGTACATGTGCTTAACTGGGGCCTATTCTTAAATTATCAATTTATTATTATTATTTTTTCTCATCAATTTGATGATAAATTTTTTGAATCATGATTAGTTAAAAACTTCTCATGATAAAAGAATTTTAGTTAAAACAACCTAGTAAAAACTGAAAAGAAATCCACTGCCATATATTTAGCTAGCTAATTTCCTGTTTTTGGTCAATAAATATATAAACACCATCAATGGTTATCACACTGCCATACATGCAGCTAATAAAATCAATATATATTTTTAAATTTTATACTTAAAGACAAATGGTTCAATATACATATATAACTGATTAGAAATCACAATGTATTACTGTTACCATTTTAATGAAAAAAAGTTACACACAAATGTCATAAAGTTGTACATAAAACACAAAAAAATATATCAAAAGCTTCAAAATGCAGATCCCATTACTATTGAAATTTCAGTCACAGTTTTGTAAAATTTAAACAAATGTGCATTTGGGTGACTCCTTTTAACAGTAAACGCATAATGAACCTATCCATCTAACCTTTAAAGTATACGCAAACGCAATGGTTCAATATCAAAAAGCACTACTAAAAACACAAACATTAAGCTTAAAGCAAATACGTATATTATACACAAATACGTACGCACAACAATGACCATTCACACACTTTCACACGTGCATTACACAAAACAATAGTATCTTCTCACTTCAAAATAGAAAATTTGTAACCTCTAAAGAATAACAAATTTCACATTTATTTTTTAACTCTTATCTCACCATATCTCCTAAAAGTCAGTCACCTTCTGTATTCACAAGTCTGCATCTTCTTCCACTTCCTTCTTTTTTACCATTAACATTACTCCCACAAACCCTGCACCAAGTATCCAACTTCTAACATCAATCTCTGTCTACACAAAAGTTTCAAATCACCACAAGAACCTGGTCATTTGAGGATTCTACTACAAATGCATGTGAAGCTAATCACTTGATGCATCAAAAGTTTTTGATCTTTTCTCTTACCGGTGCAAAAGAGAGTCAAGTCAGCCTTGGAGAGGCGAGTCTGGCTCAGAGCTATAAATCGATGTGTAGGTAGTAGAAACAGTATCTTCCTTTTGCATGGCCACATAGTTTGACGGAGTAGAAGTGTGTCTCCTAACTTCTTTGAAATACCCGTTTTGGCGATGATGACCAGAGTAAGATCTCGGGGTTAAAAGAAGGTCAGGAGTAGTTGTCCCTACCGAGCTTCTACGAGGCGTGGGAGGTACTGAACCATTCCCATTGCTAATGTTGAAACCATTGGGCTTTCTGAAACTACTGCTTCTTCTTGGACTTGGTTTTGATCCGTAAATAGATTCCCTTTGAGTTAGTAGGAGATCTTGCCTCTTCTTTTGATCCTGCATTAAGATATAGAACTATGTTTTAAGCAGGAAAGCTATAATCTCGAGTGTTTGTAAGAGAGTTATTTTGGGACTAACCCTGTATCTTTTCTTTTCCTCTTCCTGTTGTTTCCTTGTCAATTTATAGTCTTCTAGTATGTTAACCAATCGAACCTATAGAAAGTAGTCACAAAAATTAAAGAAAGGACTTTGGCAGTTAATGACTTTGCACTTAACTTTAAATAGTTTTAACTTACACCGTCGTATAGAAATGAATTCTGCATGTCATTTTCCCATACAAGTGTTTTCTTGATAAGATTGTCAACCATTCCTGTAGTAAACACCACACAAAAATTATTTATTTGACTTCATATTCAGAAACTAGAAAAAGGTGAAAGGTGGAAAAGTACCAGGGATCTTATTGATTGTAACACGGGCACGTTCTGCACGCTTGAGGTTAACATGTCCACCTCTTCCAGCGCTATACCGGTTCTCATCCTGAAACCAAAGAAAGAATCTTTAGAATACATCCTTCAAAGAATCCATTTTATCTTCTGTGAGTTTCAAGATTTAAGCTTCTCTCATACCAGATTATATTCTTCCAACCAATTCTCCTCTTCACATGCGGAGAGCCAACGGTCAATTCTGTCCATGATATCTTTTCGGCTTTGTGCTTCGTCTTTAATCTTGTTTATTTGCATTTCAATATTTGAGAGAAGCTCTGAAGGGTCCACTAATCCTGAAGAAACATGGGGAAACTAGGCTTTAAAACAGGTGGAATTGGCAAGTATATACCAACTATATTCAAAAGCCAAAAGCTCAATCACATTTACCAGAATCTATTAATGCAGTTGATTTCTCAGCAGAAGTGCTTGTGTCAGGTTGAATGTGAGTTAGCCTGCACAGATCCTCTAACTCGGATCTTCGTTTCATTACAAGCTCCTTCATTCTGCTTGCTTTCAGTTTACTGAGACTGTCCACTTCTGCAGATACCTAAAAAGTAAGGGTAAAAAAAAAGACTCAGATAAAGAATGAGACTAAAGACATGAATGTTAAATAACAGAAGTGCTTCTACTGAACCTGTTCAATTGTCTCGGTCGAAAGGATTCCAGGCTCAGTGATAGTAGATTCAGATAATCTTACAACATAAGTAACTCTTCCAAATTTAGTTCTCTCTTCTTGTGGAGTGTCCATTAGATTCCATAGCTCGAAAAGTGAAGCCAATACATCCTTCAGCTGCATATTTGCAAGTATGATTGGAAACACAAATAATGAAAAAATCAATCTATGAATATAAAACATAGAAGAAGAGTATTGTGCAAATATGCATATAAGTACAAGGTTACCTTTTGAAATCGAGCTTTTCTTTCAGTTTTTAGCTTCTGAATCATGTGCTCAAGACCCTCTAATGTGCTATCACTAATGTTTGTAGATTGCTCTTGCTCTGTCCTATGCAAGCTTGGATGAACCTCACTAACCGTTTGACTAAAGTCAACTCCAAGAACACCGCATAGTGCATGGACTTCGTTGACATAACCCAACACTTTGTTGAGACGATCAGACTGCATGAAAGAAACATAAACATGTTCATAAAACAAAAAATGAAATAATGGATATTGTTCATTGCTCTATGTAGAAGTGTGACAGAAACTTTACCTTTTCTTTTTGAAGCGTGCGGAGATGTGTTTGATACTCGTTAAGTTTCCTCAGAGTCAAGTCTTGTTCTTCGAGAGTCAAGGAACTGATCATGACCTTATTGAGATGGTCACTGTATCCTGAGATTTCCCCACTAATCTTCTCAATTTGCGCTTTTATATCCGAAAACTGTTTCATTCTCTCCTCTTTTTGAATCGTCAGTTCCTCAACTAGAGGAGTCACAGCTGCAAGCTGTTCTTTCAATGATTTCGAACCTTTATCCAGTTTAATCTGAGCATCAAAATACAAAAATTTAGAGTAAGCTAACACACAATATAATCATCTATTATGATCATGAAGATAGCTTCATACCGGTGAGTTGATGTTAAAAACTCCAAGGGCAGCCGTTAAAGAAGCAACTTCAGCTTCAATAGCTGCAACAGACTGATGAAGCTTTGCCTTGGAATTTGCAGCCTCGTCAACTTTTCTTTGATAGATTTGAAGACATTCTCTCTCCAGTTCCATCAGCATCCTATCTTTCTCAGTCTCACTCTCACCAATTTCAACCCATATTTTCTGTTTCATACACCCAAAAAAAAAAAAAAAAAACCCATTAAACTCATGAAAATAGCCTCCATATGAGAAAAAACAAAAGAGATTTTTGAGTACAAGAGCTTATGCATGATCTTGTTACCAAAAAACAAAGACATCAACAGTTACATGTAGACCAAAAAAAATTGAAAAAGAAACAAATTTCATGTTTAGTCAAAATCCACAGGGAACCCTTTGACCTAAGAGATGAAAAGATAATGAAAACAAAAGGCTAATTTCATTATGAGTCCAAAAGAATCATCATCCTTTACTAACCCTTGAGAGTTTACAAAAAACAAAGATAAAGACTTTTCTTTTTCTTCAACCGTCATCATCAAGAAAGACCCCTAAATTCTCCCAAAGAAAACAAAAGAGAGAGAGAGAGGAAGAGACAACAAACCTGAAGCTCACGGAGAAGATTATTACAAGTAGTGTTCGTACAAAAAAACAGAGCATTGGGACTTCCAATTTCCAGCATTTTCTTCAGCTAAATTCTCCTCACTCTTAGTTAAAATCTTGAAGAAAGAAGCTTTCTTGGTTCTTCTTCACAAAATGGTGCTTAATCGAACAAGAAAGAGACAACTACTTGCAGAAAGAAGCATCAGATCTGAAGCTTGAAGATGAGACAAACATTCAATTAAGCTCCTTTCATTACTTAACTTTGCAAAAACCAGAAAACAGAGAGAGCAAAGTAAGAGAGAAACAAAAGATAATAAATTTTGCTGAATTAGGCTAAAAAGAAAAGGGAATGAACAGAGAGAAAAGAACAGGTAGCAGAAACAGAGAAGAGAGTTTAAAAAAAAAAAAAAAAACAATAATGAGCTTCTTTTAAAATCGGTTATTACAGGATTATATAACGTTATAATTTTTTTTATTACACTACACTACTACAACTTTAATAGTATATTATTCTGTTTCACGGAAAAATACGATAAATTGGCGAAAAGACCGACGACGGGTACGGTGCGGGTGAGTGTGCCAGAAGATAAGCGCGTTGCCGCTATGAGAGCGTGGTGGATACGTTCCAATTAGAGATGAAGGATGAATGTGACGCGAGTTATGAGAGAGTGTGTTTGTGTTGTGAGTTTTTTGGTTGTCGTGTAGTGGTGATAGAAGAAGAGTCACTGACATAAGTAGCTGTGTTTTGACGGTGTAGTGTAAACTTTACGATAAAAATTCTTTGTTTTCATATAACTATAAATATTTATAATACCATTTTTTTTTTACTCGTGAAAATAAAAATAAAAATATAAGCAACTAATTTTTTTAACGTTTTGTATCCAGTAACTTTTTTTTATTATTAATCAATTGTTCAAGCTATTTTACTATTACGTAATTGTAAACTTCATCTGACATGTTGGAGAGATCATCAATATATTTCTATGAATATAAATTTAAATTCTGTAACAAATTAGGTAGACAAATAATATATGATCTCAACAGAAGTTAGACGAGAATATATATATAACGGTACATAATACACTAATATACAACTTCGTAAAAGTATGTGCATATATTAGTTAGTATCTTTCATATTCCAAATGTAACGATGTATACGAAATCAAATATAATATTGTTCTACTAATAATTGTTAGTACTAAAATAAAACTTAAACGTTAAAACAATCAAACAATGATCATGAGAAGAAAATAGGAAAAAATGTCAAAAAAACCCCGATGTTATTTTTATTTGGACGTTTAATTCCCAATAGTTTTCGGTTGGAATAAAAATACCTGGTATATAAAATTAGTGTCAAATAAAACCTTATTTTTAAAAAATTTGTTGAATCGAACAGACGACTTAACAGACGTTAACTTAGGTAACGGAATCGCTGAACCGGATTAGGTTTCAATCAACGTTTTTAAACAGATATATACAATATGTTTACGTAACTTGACGAATATGTTAAAGTAGTCTAATGGTAAAGGGTTTGTATTAGTCTCCACCGAACCTGGGTTTGAACCGTATCCCCAAACTTTTTTTTTTTTTTTTGGAAACTCGAAATTTTTTTTCCCCATCTCGGATCTGAAAACGGCAACGAGATTCACAGGTTAATACGGCAGCTGCCAAATCGATCGATCAGAAACATCCTTCTTAGATTGATGATAGTGATGGATGCTGCTACGGTCTGAAGCTTCATACAGAGGCTTTCCTAACAAATTCAAATAATTCCACAGTAGATCTGGATAGGGATTGTTAATTTGTGGCTGAGACTTCGACGGAGCAGCAGACTCGGTTACCGGTGGTTGTGAATTCAACAGAGCGGCTGACATCTTCCTTGTTTCCGGCAGGTGAGGCGGCTGACTTCTTCCTTGTTTCCAGCAGGTGAGCAACGACATCGGCGATGAGAAAGAAAAAAAAAAAAAAAAAAGTGTTGGTGGTGGGGTTTGAAACCAGCACTCGGATGTGGTAAAACTTACCTTGTACCACTAGACTACTTTAACATATTCGTCAAGCTATGTAAACATACTGTATATATCTGTTTAAAAACGTGTGATATCCGCTTTAGCGATTCTGTTACCCAAGTTAACGTCTGTTAAGTCGTCTGTTCGATTCAACCAATTTTTTAAAAATAAGGTTTTATTTGACACTAATTTTATATACCAGGTATTTTTATTCCAACAAAAACCATTGGGTATTAAATATCCAAATAAAAATAATAACGGGGTTTTTTTTGGCATTTTTCCCAAAGAAAATATACCACAAATGGGGAGGACAGAGACTTCTATTGTTAGTTTGGACTCTGATTAATTGAAGTTGAATACCTCTCTTAATAACAAGAAAGATGCCAACTTAGTCTAATCAAAAGTATGGTCACTCATTAACGCTCTTCTCCTACCAGTTTCATTTCATCAATAAAAGTAGAAGTCTACTTTAATTAACAACTTTTGTTAATATCCCATTCCCATCCAAACATA
Source organism: Camelina sativa (assembly GCF_030686135.1). NCBI lineage: Eukaryota > Viridiplantae > Streptophyta > Magnoliopsida > Brassicales > Brassicaceae > Camelina > Camelina sativa. Next base: position 78,161 of record NC_141888.1, on the reverse strand, counting down.
ATTATTGCTCTTCATACCAACTAATCAAGCTGCAAATTATTATATATGTTTCTATATTGGATTTTTTTTTTTAAAAATTACTTACAAAGTTTTTATATAAACGAGTAACGACCAAGTTCAATAATTTATAAAATTAGTATTTAATGTCATTTTACCATACACATATTCAACGTTATTTTTCAATGGTTAGAAACTTAGAATATAGTCCACTTACACAATAAAAACGACATTAATCAAATGAAGATCGAAATGAACTTTCCAGCTAACACATAATCAAGATATTGAATAGTTCTGTCCAATAAAGTTTTAAAGTCTCCAAATTTTGTTATCATATTTTCGTAGAGCATTAAGCTAAGTACTAAAATGTTTTGTTATTTTTAAGAGAACAATATATATAAACTGTCTACGTTTATAATATTTTTTTTTTTTCAACCATTGGATCACAACTGGCCGGCCCATTAGCCAAATTCCTACATTCGTAGGAGCCGGGACTCGATCCTGGGTGTGATGGTGCCTTCTACAAATGGACTTACCTCCTGCCATTACACTAAGGTCACTTTACACGTTTATAATGTTTTTGTGCTAAAAAAATTATCTCTCTAATTAAGAATCAAAAGATGGCACATAACTCCTTACATCAAAGAAAAAACGAAATATATAAAAAACATTTAAGGTGGTTGGGGAGAAAAAGAAAAAAGAGAAGTAGCTAGAATCGGTTCAAATTTTTGAGTGGGGAAATACGGTCCATTCATTTATAAAATAAATTAAAAACCCTTAGACTTATTCGCATCAATTTAGTTTTTATGATTCTATTCATTAAGTATACGATCTTTTTTTTTTTCATTAAGCATACGATCTTATGGGAGTAGTTATACATACGTATCCCAATAATAATAAATTTGGGTAACTTAATAAAACAAAATTTGACACATAACTAACAATCTTTTACGAAAACATTTGTTTTTTGTTTTGTTTTGTTTTGTTTCTGTACTAACCAATTTAATACCGCATGTGTGGGAGACTGAATGGATATTAAAAGTCAACGTCGTGCTGGATACAGTCGTGATACGATTATGAGGAAACATGATCACTTAAAAAGGAAATGTACTTAATCAGTTAATCATATTATTCGTTTTATATAAGAGAATCATACATATGCCATGAAAGTATAAGCAAAAAAGAATTGTTTATGAAAACAACATTAAGGGTATGATTGGTAACGTAACCAAAACTGCACAAAAAAGCTGTAAGCTGAAGCTGTAAGCTAAAGCTGTAAGCTTTTAGGGAATAGTGCAAAACTGTAAGAAAGAGCTGTACAAGAAAGCTGTACAAAAAAGCTGAGAGTAAAGTTTTAAATAAAGTTTTTGGTAAAGTTTTTGTGATTGGTAAAAAATCAAAGTTGTACCACTTGTAATATTTTGTGTGTGTTTACCAATCATTACCTAAATGTGATTTTTTTTGGATAGAAACACTAAATGTGATTTAATACTAAAAAGAGTTAATAAAATCACTATAATAATGTGCTAAAAGCCTAAACCCCTTAGGATGCCACTGGGATTAAGTGTCTAATCATTCCATCTAATCATATACTTATCTAGTGGTTGGATTTTAACATCGACGTGGCAAACCCATTTCACAACTCAACAATCCTGAATTATTGGTTGTTTGAAAATCAAATAAACATTAAATTCAAGGACTCTCATTTTTGGAAGGGTCAAATAGTTATTTTATTCAAAAGTTTTGTTATAGCACAGCTCACTTTTGTTTTGTGTAATGTAACCATAAATATTACAGTGAAGTTAGGATTTTAGTACTATAGAAAGCATAGAAACAAAAATCTGTAAATGCCAAGTGGAATTGGTTATTTCTCTCTTTATTTTCACATTTTTTTTGTCTTTTTTTTTTTTTTTTGTCAACTGATGTTGTATATATTATAAAGATACATCGTGAATTACAAATTAGCCGACGGAAAACAAGAATATCCCCGGAGTCTAAAGTCCAAAAAAGGGAAACTAAGCCGGCGAACAAACAGAAGTTCCCGAAGGCATAAAACGAAACCAAAAGTGAAAAATACAAAGTAGAGAAATTAAATCCAAAACAGAGGATGAACCCTTAAAATAAAGAAATAGGCAACAAGGCATAAATCCTCACATGATACACTAGTTTTAGGATGCAAGAAAAAACCTTTCTCTTCAAACACTTAGCTGAGAACTACCAAGGATGCCCACGTCCAATCCCAGGCTAAGAACAACCACCTCCTATCAAGAAGAGAACCAATCTCTTGTAGCAGAACCAAAGACTTCATAACCCGGCAAGCAAAGACTCGAAACGCTTCCGAATGCGACGATGACGACAACCGCGTCCAGAATCGTCTGTGTAGAAGACTAACCAAAAATGCAGTCAGATCTCACCAGATCTGCACTGCAAGTACAAGGAGCGCAGCCTAACCTCTCGAAACAACCGAACTCAAAAGCACGAAGATGGAACGAAGAAGCTATCAACCACAAACGAACAAACAAACCAGAGAAGAGCCCACTTCAAACAACTAAGACTAGCATAATTTCTAAACAAACCGAAGCCCAAACATAGAGAGGAAACAACCTTAAGGGAATCAAAGACTGGAAAAGAAGACCAAGGGTGATGGACGAAACAATGGTTGGGCGGATAAAACGCAATCGCAACCAGACAAACCCAGCGGCTTCAAACAAAGAGAAGCACATGAACAGAAGCAAACGAAGGGGATGGTTAAGAGATATATTATTCTTCGAGTCGTACCGTGGAGCTGCTAGCTCCGGAATTAAAACAATCAACTTGCAACCACACAACCCAACAAAGACCGTTCCTACCGCAAAGCCAAAACCCAAAATCGAAACTTTAACCAAACCAAAAGACTCCCCAGTCAAGGACCAAACTTCAACCACCTCTACAACACTAGACACTTAGACCTATCTAAACGGAACAGGTGAAGAACGGGAAGGACAGCTTACTCAAACGGGAGAGAACAAGAACCCATGGCCACAGAACGAGAAGCAACACCTAAGAGATCAAGACCCCACCGGATCTGACAAAGGCAAAACGAGGCTTCTCCTAAAAACCACCAGGGGAGGACGCAACAAACGCTCAAAGACCGCCAAGCAATCCTCACTGTGAAGAACGTCTCAATCGCTGAGCTTCTAACCATCCCATCGATCCACCAGATCCAACCGAAACAACTCGAACGAAGGCAAGAAACAACTAAAAACAGAATTACAGGGCCCTCTCACAGCTACGGCGAGGAGCACCGATCACCGGAGAGGGCAGACGGAGATTTGATCTTCTGGGCGGCGGCTAGGGCGAACAGGGGGAAGAGAAGAGAGAAAAAAAGTTGATCTCCGAGATGGAGTAGGTCTATTTTTTTTTTTTTTTTTTTTTTTTTCTGTCTTTTCTTTTGTCAGCATTAGTTATTTGTCTTTATGTTGGTGATATTTTTCGGTTTAATAGTGAAACTAAATTATTTGAGGATATTTGGAGAAGACAAAGCCTAATGTGGTACAGTAAGGACAAAAATATTCAGAGTTAAAGTACCAATATAATAAATTCGCACATTTATGTAGGTGAAAGTAAATTAAATTTTAGATGGTTCGAAGTGGATCTAGTAACTCACATGCTTGGTATGTCACAGCGCAACCGTCATTGCCTTGTGAAGCATTACATATATCATTAGATCCCCATGTGTTACGTATATCGATTTATTCTACCCTCATCGTATATATTAATATATACATACAATGTACGAATTAGAATTTCACAAAACATTACAAAATACACGTGTATTTTGTAATTCTCCAACTCAATCATTCTACTTGATTTAAAGGTCAAAATTATGGACCAAAACCTGACTGGAATTTATATTTACGTGTATTTTGTAATTCTCCAACTCAATCATTCTACTTGATTTAAAGGTCAAAATTATGGACCAAAACCTGACTGGAATTTATATTTAACGACTCTATTAACAGTTTGAAGGCAGGAAAATTAAATTTTAAAAGTAAGGAAATTCATATATGATGTGTATATAATATGTACGTGTGTGTATGCATATAGACCCTACATACATGTCCTTATATCTTCGAAAATATATATGCATACTTTATTTCAACTTTAAATTGTGCTAAAAATAAAGTAGAAGCTAAGAAGGGATTAAAGCTGCGTGTACCTGTAGGGTTTAAGGAGAGTTTAGGAAGGGTGAGAGTAAAGGATATGATCAAGTATGTATCCAACAAGCTCCACCACTTCCTTTTCTTCCTTGTTTGTCACCATTTTCACTGTCCAAAAAAAAGACAAAATTCATAATCATATACTATATTAAAAAACAAAATTCATAATCATATACTATAATAAAAAGGAGTTATAATATAAAGAGACAGTTTCAGAAGGCTCCAGAAATCAATACTCAAAAGAACTCCTTGGAAACTACTCCTAACTCAACAAACATCTTTGGTGTATAATTTTGGTTATATTTTATGTATCAACCTCCTAAACAAACAAAGAATCCAGCTTTAAGTGAAAGCAAGAAACATAAATATAAAAATGAAAAATATTTTTTACGGAAACAGACACTCTTTTAGCCAAATAGGTGATTTTTGTCGATATTCTAATACAAAACTAAAATGCTAACACTAACTTTATAACAATGGACGTTTTTGATCTATTGCAAAAATTTCAAAGATACTTAAATTTGAAGTAGTTGTTATTTCACAACACCTTATCCAATTTCTATAATTAACTGAAAATGAAAATGGTAGGTCGAAGTAGGGACCCCATAATATTGATGAATAATAAAACTATATATCCCCTACTCACAAACATCAGGATCATCAAAGCCTGCAAGCCTTAAATTTTTGCTGCATCTATTCGAGTCATGAATGATATAACAGAGTCGTGTAACACAGAAGCAGAATATAACTATGTAAAGGTGAATATCTAAAATCATTTTTCTTTTAGGATTAATAATTGACAGTATAATTTAATAATATTATAATAATTAATTGTATAATTTTTTAAAAAATATAAAAAGAATTAGTATTACTTTTTATACATATATGAACTATCTTTTTATATTTATTAAATTGTTTAAATTTTTAATTTCTTATAATTTATAAATATGTTAAAACAAAGTTTTTGTAGAACACATGAAAAAAATTTTAACTGTTAAATTGACACGTGTCGCGATCACATTAGTTACTAACTTTGAAAACCAAGGTTTATATTATAACATAATATTGAATACGTTATCAAATCATTCACCGATCAAAAACTTAAGAAAATTACATTAATTTCTTATTTTGATTATCTTATTTTTTTTACATTATGTTAATCACTAATTTTTAACACATTAAACCTTTTCATACTTTAATCATTTTTCTGTATAAAATTCTTTTTACTATATGATTATAATAAATAATAATTGCAATTAAATTGCAAATATTTTCTTTATTAATTGCACATATTTTCCTATTGAAATTAATAATTTAATAGATAACTTTCCTATTAGAATTAGTGATATAATAAATTACTTTTAGCTTTATATACTTTCAAAAATATTAATTGTAATCCTTTTATTTTTAGCAGTTTTTAATTATCCTATAATTATTAAATAAATTTTATTTTCACACATGTCAAAATATTATCGATATACTTGACAAATGTCACGATTATAGGAATTACTAACTTTGAAAACTAAGATTTATATAATAAGATATATCACCCACAAATGGTAAAGAAAATAAAACAAAACATACATTAGGGTTAGTTATGCTATTTATACAATTAAGTATTTAAGTCTATCCGATTTAAATATAAATAATTATAGGTTATTTTAAATTTGAGATTTCTCTATTTTTATTTTATTAATCCATTTTCTCTCTTATTATTGTATAAACCATAGTTTTTACAGTTAATCCAATTTTATAAAAAATATATTTTCAATAAAAAGTATCTTGCGGCGTAGCGCGGGTCTAACCTAGTGGTCCCTAAAACTAAGATAGGCCTAACATTTTTTTAGCTTTATAGTAAAGACTCATACCACATGGGGTTCTATGAGTACATGTGTACAAAAAAAAAGAGTAGGTGAAAGATTTTGACATGAATCATCTCTTCTAGAATTTGGTATTGTTTGAAAGATATCACTGTTTGCTACCATGAAAATGTGAAAACTTAAAAAGGTAATATAGCGAAAAATCTCAGAACAATTTAGTGTGGACTACTCCATAAATGAAGAAGAATAAATTTTGGAGAGGGACCCTTTGAAATAAATAAAAAATAGACTTTTCTTCTTTCTCTTTTGTGTGTGTGTGAGTGTATTACAGCTATAAATTCCATGAAAATGAGGTATAGTTTTTCAATAGAAAAAAAAAAAAAAGGAAATGCTGACGTTTGACTAGTGACTTCTACTATTACTGTCTCCTATATCTATACGGTCCGGTACAATATTTGAGTGGCCCGGACCGGAGATATGTTAGGTTAAGCAAAATAGTGTGGACCACAAAAGATTTGATTGGTCCGTAAACCGTATATGGCCGGTGGTCAGAACTGAATAACTTATATAAGTCAAGCTTGATGGCTTACTATCATAATAAAAAGTATTAGGTGAGGAACATACAATGTCCAGGTCTAAGGGGCAATATGAAGAAGACCTTGAAGTGTGAACGAGGTACTCTTTTGTGTGATGTTGAAATGCATAGTCAAAAAGGAGCACATTGGGCCTTATTATGTTATATGTCCTGTTTCTAACTAATTCAGTATCCTATGACTTGATTAATCTAAATCTATCTTTGGTAATTGTTAATCTAAAAAACTTTTGATGGAAAGAGCAGGAGTATGAATGCTTACCCCAAGGGAGGATAGGGAAGTCATACTGTTGTTTTGGCACTGTGATTATGTAAGAAGACACCTATTGTCAAGAGAACAACATGAGTTAATTTGGTTTTTGAGGTCTATTCAAACAGAGGCTTAATGGAGAGCAATTACATTACCAAAATGGAAGTAGCTAAAGATGTTGAAGATTGATAAAGAAGGGATGTCTCCTCTGTCTCGTAAAGAAGATCCATCATGTCCATACATGCTTCAAAGTTCAAAAGTTCCCCAACCTTTGCAACTTCTCTATTAGAAGAAAGTATGGTTTAGGAGTTAGATAATAATAAAAACATGGAGTAAGACGATATCGTTCACTTTATGTTAGTTTTAAGCAGGAGCTTTAAGGGTTTATATACTTTGATAAGGATAAAACAACTTACTTGAACTGAATGAAAAGGTCTTCAAGCAGTGTATAAGCTATATTAAGAGTGCCAATGTCAAATTTCAAAACCTGCTTCTCATGTACAACGAGAAAGACAGATAATAAGTTCGAATAAGCTCGCTTTCTATAGCGTAAACAACATATCCCCCAAGTGTAGAATGGTTACCCTCAGAAAAACTAGTTCCTGCAAAAGAAACTCATAACTCAATACGAAAACCAAAGCATCTAACAAATGTCATTCACAGTTTCAAGAGCAGCTTACCGCATCCAAGAAATCCCGAACCATAAAGAGTTGCTCTGTAATCACTTTATCCCCAAAGGATTTCAGACTATGAACCGATAAACCCCGGGCACAATGCATCTATAGAAGCAAAACAATTCAGTTCTAGGTACACAATATAAGAGAAGAACCACACAAAAAAGACTATATCACAAGTAAGGAAGTAAAAACCCACTTTGCATGAGATCCATATGGAGACTAACACAAATAGCTGCAGATTGCTTTCAGTCAGAGGTTGCAATAGCCAATGTTCAGCTTTCTTTCTCTGTAAGAACCTAATAAACCCAAATATCCAGATAGAAGAATCACAAAACATGACATAATGCCTAAATTTTTCACCAAAATCCAAAATCCATCAAACAAGAACTGATCCAACCAAAAGCACATAAACCAACTAGTGAAATGAGTATCAATAAGGCAGTCAAATACTCCAAAATCTAAAGTATCCGATTCGAAACTAATCCAATCAGAAGCAAAGGAAACGAGCAATTTCACCGATTTTGATAACTGAATTCCACAATTAAACCCTAAACACAATCGAAATCACTAAAAATTCTCAAATCAGGAATCATCATCGGAGTGAAAAATCGCAATACCTGACTACAGAAGGACGAAATCGATCGAAGAAGAGAGATAGTGCTGAGTATTTAACGATCGGAGGAAGTTCGAGTTGCTTTCATCGCCAAAATCAGATCCAAAAAACAAACAAAAAAATTCAAAATCAGAAGTGAATAAAACCCTAAACAGGTAGCGATTGATAAGAAGAAGAAGAAGATTAAACTTACAGTAGAAGACTGAATCAGGAACTCGACCAATCTCCGTCGTAGATGAACGATCTCTGTACTCATCTCTCTCTCTCTTGACTCTCTTCTCCACCGTGAAAATTTTAAACGTTTCAATGGCGCTGAAACTCTCAAGGCCGATTTTTTTTTCTTTTTTTTTCTTTTATCAGTCTATATCGAGAAGATTCTAAAATGGGCCTGGGCTCATAATTAAATAGGCCTAATTTTAATTTCCTTATCACAAGTATATATTATGGATGATGAGTAGCGAAAACAAAATAGTGAATGTATTTTAATTTTATTTTCCCATTTTCTTACAATAACGATTCATTTGTTTATTGGTAACGAGATATTTTTGCATTTTGTATTTTTCCCAATTATACACTAAAAAAAAAAAAAAATCATTCAATATTTCACTCAATGTTCAAATCTGATATTATCCTATTTCCAACAACTAAAATTTTGGCAGACAAACGACAACAACTCATATATGCATTTACTAAAACCACTTGCCCATTATAATTAACAAAAACCATATCTCTTTGTTTTGTGAAAACAAGATAAAATAAAATATGATTCTTTTATATATTAGTCTCATATTATTATATAAAATACCCAATTGTTCATGCTCCAAGCCTCCTCCTGTCCACATAATATAATGCCAATTGCTAAATTAACCAACCATATGGCTTGTTCGTTTTCTATTTATAAAATTTGTTAATGTTGTTTGTTGTTGTTAAAGTGTTAGTCACACATATATATATATATATATATATATATATATATATATATATATGTATGTTACTGCATGGGATGTCACCTCCAAATAATTTTTAAAATGTGTAATTTATAGCCAAATGGATGTTCCAGTAATATTCTGGTGGTTGATAATTCGTTTTAGTACGTGTTCAGGATCAAAGATTGGGTGTTACTATACTTTTCATTAATTAGTAGTTCTTTTTAAAAGTTGTGGTTGAGAATTTTAACCTTTTTTAAGTAACAAATATATGTGATCCCGGACCATAGAGAGTTGTTGAACTGCATAAATGATATAACTCGATATACTTTGTAATTCTTGAATAAGATTTTACCACACAACTGTCACTTGTCGCCAAGATTGCATATTTAATCAATATTTCACAAAACCTCTATTATAGATTCTTTTATTACAAGATGCTTAGAACAAAATTGTATAAAACAAAGACTCTATTATATGAATAAGCTTATAACTATAGTTGGGTGTATTATATACATGACACTACACGAAAACACGGCGTTTGGGACTACTGGAATCGTCTCAAATCAGTCGCTAAGTCGGTATGTGCAACTATTGAAGGACTGTTATATTTGGTCGCAAATATTTGGTCGCAAATTGTTTTGGTCGCAAACCAGTCCCTTATTTGCGACGCATTGGAGACAAGGGTTATGGTCGTTAATTAGCGACTACGGACAGACCGAAACGTACCGTCGTAATGAACGACTCTATAGTGACTCACTGGCGCAGTCGTAATTGGCGACTACGGACAGACCGGAATATACCGTCGTAATTAACGACAGTATAGTGACTCGCTTTGGCAGTCGTAATAGACGACTTCTTTCAGACGACATGGTAGTCACAAATTAGCTACGTTTGGAAGACTGACTTAATACCACAGTAAACTTTAAAAATCTGAATTTTGGTCCTAAAATAGTCGCTGTTTAGTCACAAGATAGTCGCAAAGGAGTCAGAATTGTTTGTGACGGACTGAAGACTAAGTTTTTTTAGTCCCAAAATCTTGACATATACACAACAAATTTGGTACTTTGTTTGTGTTTATTTAAATTATAAATGGTCGCAAATCAGTGAAAATATACCTAGTAATTTGGGACAGTATACAATAAATTTTGAAAAAAAAAACCTGAATTTAAATTAAAATCCTGATTTGAATGATCTTAACAAAAAACATACAAATCATTCAACGATCATATACAGAAAATAGTTTTAGGCTAAGGATCTAGAAACACTACTACACAATCCAAAAAATAGTTATAGAGGCTTAAAAGAGATAGAATTAGTTTGTTAAGCATGAGAGGATGATACTGACAAAGGTGAAGTGGTTGGTGCAGTCGCAGGTGAAGTAGATGGTGAACTAGCTCCTGAAGTGGTTGTTGCAGGTTGGTTGACATTGGTCGCAGTGGCTGGAGTGATGTTGGTTGCTGGTGCTGCTGTGGTTAATGGCGCATTGGCTGGTGGTTGAGTAGACAAGAATTCTGCAACCCCCGGATCACTAGTCTTCAAGTAGGATACGAGCATCTCCAAGGTTGCAATGCGGTTTTGAGCGTCACGTTGCTCCTCATCACGTCTAGCATCTTCTCTGGCACGTCGAGCATTTTCTTCATCTTGATCAGCGAGCTTACGACGAGCAACCTGGAGTTGTTCTTGAATCTCTAACAGCGAATCTGGACTAGAGCTTGGATAAGTAGCCTTTCTTTTCCCTTTGGTGATTATCTCCGAGAGACTTCCAAGTCCAAAGGGGGTTCCCTTGGCATTCGTTACAGTACACTAAGACAAAAGAAGAGATGATCATTCACAAAACAAACATAACAAACAGAAATATCACACAAACCCAGATAGAAATATCACACAAACCCAGATAATCAACATCGAGTATTCTCAAGCATCAATCAAAAGTATATCAATATCAAGGATTCTTAAGCATCAATCAAAATCAGATACTTAGCTTAGCAAAATAAGACAATTATGATAGGCACAACAAAGACAATTGTACTGGAAATTACCTTTAAGAAAATGTCATCTTTTTCTTGAATGGGGAGGAGGGTTGCATGAGGAGAATCTGGCGAGGAGTGGTCTGTAACATCAGACTCCATTTGAGACATTACCTCCTCTATGTTCTTCTCATATGTCTCCACAACTTGTTTGGCCTTCTGAATAAAAACTTCCATCTGCCTTTGTATGTGTTGCGACAAACACCTCTCCAAGCGAGACAGGACGTCCCAACTTTTCTTCCTACAATGGATAGAAAAATGTTAATTGTGGATACTGAAATATTTAAATGAAATAATTAGAGTTAGTTTAGAGCATTTACCAACTCTTGTTGAATTCGCAAGTAAGATTTCTGGCTGGATAGATGTTTGTGGATTCCAAGACCGTCACGATCAGAATTACGGGCTTGGGATGCATTAGAGCTCTTCTCCTTAGCTTCAGGTGTGTCCCAATGCTCCCACATTTGTTTCCAAAGTGTAGGATTGATCCAAATCGGTGGCTCATCATACGTCTTTGCTTGACTTACAATTCCTTTCATTCTGTTTTTCGCTATCTTCACAAATCCTTCTCTCACAAGCTCAGTAATCGCAACATCCCAATTGTATTTCCTCTACACAGTACAACAATGTAAAGTAAGTGTCAAGTAAGTAAACAAAAGACAAACTCATTGACTTAGTTTAGTAAAAAAAGAAACTGTGTCTAAAAAGAAACTCATTACCGTAAAGGATCTAAAATATCTCTCCCGTATGTGTAATGGCGTAACCTTCCAGCTGAAGTATGGACCATCGAACTTTCTCCTTAAAATCCCAGAAATAACACGAGATAGCTTTCCTTTGTCTCGTCCAAACCTGTTACATAAATATGAGAGTGTTAAGTTATAAAATATAAGCCATCAAACATAAGCGAATGGATCACAACACAATAATCTAATGGAAATTGAACTAAACTTCACAACACAATACAACACAACACAACAAACTTTGAAAACAATTTAGAAACTTTGAAAACAACTAAGAAAACGAACCAAACTTTGAAAACAATAAGAAACTGAACCAAACAATAATCTACTTATTTTATCTAAACGATAACACAACACACAAAGCGTTATTCAAATGGGAGCAATGCGATAATCAAATTATAAAATAAAAGAAAAAAATATTTTACCAAATGATAAAATGATAATCAAATGATAAATATTTTACTTATTTATCAAAATAATAATCAAATGATAAAATAAAAGAAAAAAATATTTTACCATATGCTTTGAGTGTCGGGGATGGGATGCGGACTCAATATCGGGAGATGGTGTCGACCAGGAAGTGCAAGCAACTCATCCAGTTGCTGTTGGAAGTCTTGATTCTGAGCCGGTGGTGGATGCTCTTGACCGTCCTGATTCGGAGGCGGCGGCGGTTGGAATCCTTGATTCGGAGGAGCCAGCGGTTGATACACCGGATTCTGAGGATTCGGCGGCAGAAACCCCAGATCCTGAAGCGGCGGTGGATAAGCCGGATGGTGAAGCGGTGGTTGATATCCACCATTGTGAAGCGGCTGGTTGTATCCCGGATTCTGAGGAGCCACCTGTTGATACACCGGAACATGAGCATGCGGTGGTGGTGGCTGCTGCATCTGGGAGTGGAGCTGTTGTTGAAAGCCTGGTTGTTGTGGCTGAGGAGAAGCTTCTCGAGGATACTGGGGAAATGATGCTTGCGTATACCGAGATGGAAGCGACGGTTGAGATTGTTGGGAGTGTGAAGAATTTTCGTTGTGAGAGGAAGGGTTAGAGGAGTGAGACGACGAAGCGACATCTCTACTTCGTCTCGCAACGCCGCCAGATCCATGACCACCACCGCCAGATCTACGACCACCACCGCCAGATCCACGACCACCACCGCCGGATTTCATCGGAACAGAAGTCGGAGAAGAAGTCGGAGAAGAAGTCGGAATTTCAGTAGATTAGAAAACGAAAAGACAGAGAGAAAAGAAAAAAGAGGGTTTCGGGAAATTATGAGGGTTTCGATATTTACTAAGAGTGTTACTAAGAGTGTTCAATTTGATGGGGGGGGGAATAATTAAACTCGGGGGAATAATTACCGCTAATAATTTTCACTAAAATTTGGGGAAATTTTAATCCGTAAGAAAGTAGTGGTACTTTAAGACTACTTTGTGACTGTCGTAAACATTAAACAAAAACTATACTTAGTGGCAGAACAGTCGCAAATTATAAACCCAGACACCTACACGTCTCAATTTGTTGACATGCACAATCTAAATAGTGACAAAACAGTCGCAAAATATAAGTTCAGTCACAATATAGTCTCAATTTGTGACGTCTTTGTGACAATAAAATATTAGTATAATTTTGTGTTAAGATTTTATAACCAAAAACATATTAGACATGACCCTTTGATCATGTATACTCTCATTTAAGAGTTTAGTTTTGATAAAATATCAAACATAATAATTTTTATATGTTTTTGTAAATATATACAACCTTCACTACTTTAACTTAATTAAACACATGTAATTCTAATACATGTGTTGGAGGATATAAACATAATTGTCTAATTTGGTGTTTTATTTATGTGATTATAGAA